>NW_024056320.1:0-265048 GCF_013401445.1 Tripterygium wilfordii | reverse complement strand
TGTCCAAATGCCCTAACACTAGCAAGTTAAGACTTTCTAAGAACACTAAATAGAGTCATATAACGGTTCAATTTGATATGCCTGAGGAATGCCTCAATTCTATGCGTAGACAAGTTTTCCTCTGTTTCGTGCTATTTTGAACTTAACTCGGTCATTGGCTTCTTTACCTAACGAAACGTTGTCCCAAAGCCTGTAAACTAGCAAGTTAAGACTTCTAAGAACAATAAATAGAGTATAACGGTCCGATTTGATACTTGAGGAATGCTCAGTTCCATGCGTAGACAAGTTTTCCTCGTTTCGTGCTATTTTTAACTTAACTGGTCTATGGGGTTCTTTACCATGAAACGTTGTCCAAAAGCTAAAGTAGCAAGTTAAGACTTCCAAGAACACTAAAAGAGTATAACGGTCCAATTCGATGCCTTAGGAATGCTTAATTCTATGCATGGACAAGTTTTTCACGTTTTCGTGCAATTTTGACTTAACTTGGTCATATTGGCTTCTTAACCTAATGAAACGTTGTCCAAAAGCTAAACATCAAGTTAAGATTTTAAGAACACTAAATAGAGTAATAACGGTCCAATTTGATGCCTTAGGAAATGCTTCAATTCTATGCAATGGACAAGTTTTTCACGTTTCGGCTATTTGAACTTAACTTGGTCTATTGGCGTCTTTACCTAACTGAAACGTTGTCCAAAAGCATAAACTAGCAAGTTAAGACTTTGTAGAACACTAAATAAGAGTATAAACGGTACAATTTGATGCCTTAGGAATGCTCAGTTCTATGCGTAGACAAGTTTTCCTCGTTTCAGTGCTATTTTGAAGTTAACTTGATCTATTGGCTTCTTTACTAACGAAACGTTGTCCAAAGCTAAACTAGCAAGTTAAGACTTCTAAGAACACTAAATAGAGTATAACGGTCCAATTTGATGCCTTAGGAATGCTTAATTCTATGCCATGGATAAGTTTTTCACGTTTCGTGCAATTTTGAACTTAACTTGGTCTATTAGCTTCTTTACCTAATGAAACGTTGTCCGAAAAGCTAAAACTTAGCAAGTTAAGACTTTTAAGAACACTAAATAGAGTATAACGGTCCAATTTGATGCCTTAGGAATGCTCAGTTCTATGCGTAGACAAGTTTTCCTTGTTTCGTGCGATTTTGAAACTTAACTGGTCTAGTGGCTTCTTTCCTAATGAAACGTTCTCCCAAAAGCTAAACTAGCAAGTTAAGACTTTCTAAGAACACTAAATAGAGTATAACGGTCCAATTTGATGCCTTAGGAATGCTCAATTCTATGCATGGACAAGTTTTTCACGTTTTCGTGCAATTTTGAACTTAACTTGGTCTATGAGCTTCTTTACCTAACGAAACGTTGTCCAAAAGCTAAACTAGCAAATTAAAACTTGCGTAAGAACACTAAATAGGGTATAACGGTTCCAATTTGATGCCTGAGGAATGCTCAGTTCTATGCGTAGACAAGTTTTTCCTCGTTTCGTGTTAATTTTGAACTTAACTTGGGTCTATTGGCATCTTTACCTAACGAAACGTTGTCCAAAAGCTAAACTAGCAAGTTAAGACTTCTAAGAACACTAAATAGAGTATAACGGTTCAATTTGATGCCTGGGGAATGCTCAGTTCTATGCGTAGACAAGTTTTCCTTGTTTCATGCTATTTTGAACTTAACTTGGTCTATTGGCTTCTTTACCTAACGAAACGTTGTCCAAATGCTAAACTAGCAAGTTAAGACTTCTAAAAACACTAAATAGAGTATAACAGTTCAATTTGATGCATGAGGAATGCTCAGTTCTATGCGTAGACAAGTTTTCCTCATTTCGTGCTAGTTTGAATTTAACTTGGTCTATTGGCTTCTTTACCTAACGAAACGTTGTCCAAAAGCTAAACTAGCAAGTTAAGACTTTGTAGAACACTAAATAGAGTATAACGTACCAATTTGATGCCTTACGAATGCTAAATTCTAGGCATGGACAAGTTTTTCACGTTTCGTGCAATTTTGAACTTAACTTGGTCTATTGGCTTCTTTACCTAACGAAACGTTGTCCAAAAGCTAAACTAGCAAGTTAAGACTTTGTAGAACACTAAATAGAGTATAACGGTCCAATTTGATGCCTTAGGAATGCTCAATTCTATGCATGGACAAGTTTTTCACGGTTCGTGCAATTTTGAACCTAACTTGGTCTATTGGCTTCTTTACGTAACGAAACGTTGTCCAAAAGCTAAACTAGCAAGTTAAGACTTCTAAGAACACTAAATAGAGTATAACGGTTCAATTTGATGCCTGAGGAATGCTCAGTTCTATGCGTAGACAAGTTTTCCTCGTTTCGTGCTATTTTGAACTTAACTTGGTCTATTGGCTTCTTTACCTAACGAAACGTTGTCCAAATGCTAAACTAGCAAGTTAAGACTTCTAAGAACACTAAATAGAGTATAACGGTTCAATTTGATGACTGAGGAATGCTCAGTTCTATGCGTAGACAAGTTTTCCTCCTTTCGTGCTATTTTGAACTTAACTCGGTCTATTGGCTTCTTTACCTAACGAAACGTTGTCCAAAAGCTAAACTAGCAAGTTAAGACTTCTAAGAACACTAAATAGAGTATAACGGTCCAATTTGATACTTGAGGAATGCTCAGTTCTATGCGTAGACAAGTTTTTCTCGTTTCGTGCTATTTTGAACTTAATTTGGTCTATGGGCTTCTTTACCTAATGAAACGTTGTTCCAAAGCTAAAGTAGCAAGTTAAGACTTCTAAGAACACTAAATAGAGTGTAACGGTCCAATTTGATGTCTTAGGAATGCTTAATTCTATGCATAGACAAGTTATTAACGTTTCTTGCAATTTTGAACTTAACTTGGTCTTTGAGCTTCTTTACCTAACGAAACGTTGTCCAAAAGCTAAACTAGCAAATTAAAACTTCGTAGAACACTCAATAGAGTATAACAATCCAATTTGATGGCTTAGGAATGCTCAGTTCTATGCGTAGACAAGTTTTCCTTGTTTTCGTGCTATTTTGAACTTAACTTGTTCTATTGGCTTCTTTTGCCTAACGAAACGTTTGTCCAAAAGCTAAACTAGCAAGTTACGACTTCTAAGAACACTAAATAGAGTATAACGGTCCAATTTGATGCCTTAGGAATGTTCAATTCTATGCATGGACAAGTTTTTCACGTTTCGTGCAATTTTGAACTTAACTTAGTCTATTGGCTTCTTTACCTAACGAAACGTTGTACAAAAGCTAAACTAGCAAGTTAGGACTTGTAGAATACTAAATAGAGTATAACGGTCCAATTTGATGCCTTAGGAATGCTCAGTTCTATGCGTAGACAAGTTTTCCTCGTTTCGTGCTATTTTGAACTTAACTTGGTGTATTGGCTTCTCTACCTAACGAAACGTTGTCCAAAAGCTAAACTAGCAAGTTAAGACTTCTAAGAACACAAAATAGAGTATAACGGTCCAATTTGATGTCTTAGGAATGCTTAATTCTATGCATGGACAAGTTTTTCACGTTTCGTGCAATTTTGAACTTAACTTTGGTCTATTGTGCTTCTTTACCTAGTGAAACATTGACTGAAAGCTAAACTAGCAAGTTAAGACTTTTAAGAACACTAAATAGAGTATAACGGTCCAATTCGATGCCTTATGAATGCTCAATTCTATGCATCGACAAGTTTTTCACGTTTCGTGGCAACTTTGAACTTAACTTGGTCTATGAGCTTCTTTACCTAACGAAACGTTGTCCAAAAGCTAAACTAGCAAATTAAAACTTCGTAGAACACTAAGTAGAGTATAACAGTCCAATTTGATTCCTTAGGAACGCTCAGTTCTATGCGTAGACAAGTTTTCCTTGTATCGTGGTATTTTGAACTTAACTTGGTCTATTGGCTTCTTTTCCTAACGAAACGTTCTCCAAAAGCTAAACTAGCGAGTTAAGACTTCTAAGAACACTAAATAGAGTATAACGGTCCAATTTGATGCCTTAGGAATGCTCAATTCAATGCATGGACAAGTTTTTCACGTTTCGTGCAATTTTGAGCTTAACTCGGTCTATTGGCTTCTTTACCTAACGAAACGCTGTCCAAAAGCTAAACTAGCAAGTGAAGACTTTGTAGAACACTAAATAGAGTATAACGGTCCAATTCGATGCCTTAGGAATGCTCAGTTCTATGCGTAGACAAGTTTTCCTCGTTTCGTGCTATTTTGAACTTAACTTGGTCTATTGGCTTATTCTCCTACAAAACGTTGTCCAAAAGCAAAACTAGCAAGTTAAGACTTCTAAGAACACTAAATAGAGTATAACGGTCCAATTTGATGCCTGAGAAATGCTCAGTTCTATGGAGTAGACAAGTTTTCCTCGTTTCGTGCTATTTTGAACTTCACTTGGTCTATTGGCTTCTTTACCTAGCGAAACGTTGTCCAAAAGCTATACTAGCAAGTTAAGACATCTATGAACACTAAATAGAGTATAACAGTCCAATTTGATGCCTGAGGAATGCTTAGTTCTATGCGTAGACAAGTTTTCCTCGTTCCGTGCTATTTTGAACTTAACTTGGTCTATTGGCTTCTTTACCTAACGAAACGTTGTCCAAAGGCTAAACTAGCAAGTTAAGACTTCTAAGAACACTAAATAGAGTATAACGGTTCAATTTGATGCCTGAGGAATGCTCAGTTCTATGCGTAGACAAGTTTTTCCTCGTTTCGTGCTATTTTGAGCTTAACTTGGTCTATTGGCTTCTTTACCTAACGAAACGTTGTCCAAAAGCTAAACTAGAAAGTTAAGACTTCTAAGAACACTAAATAGAGTATAACGGTCCAATTCGATGTATTAGGAATGCTCAATTCTATGCATAGACAAGTTTTTCACGTTTCGTGCAATTTTGAACTTAACTTGGTCTATGGCTTCTTTACCTAACAAAACGTTGTCCAAAATCTAAGCTAGCAAGTTAAAACTTCGTAGAACACTAAATAGAGTATAACGGTCCACTTGATGCCTTAGGAATGCTCAGTTCTATGCGTAGACAAGTTTTTCTCGTTTCGTGCTATTTTGAACTTAACTTGGTCTATTGGCTTCTTTACCTAACGAAACGTTGTCCAAAAGCTAAACTAGCAAGTTAAGACTTCAAATAAAACTGAATAGAGTATAACAGTCCAATTTGAAGCCTTAGGAATGCTCAATTCTATCCATAGACAAGTTTTCACGTTTCGTGCAATTTTGAACTTAACTTGGTCTATTGGCTTCATTACCTAACGAAACGTTGTCCAAAGCTAAACTAGCCACTTAAGATTTCAAAGAACACTAAATAGAGTATAACGGTCCAATTTTTATTCCTTGGGAATTCTTCAGTCTGTGCATAGACAAGTTTTTCACGTTTCGTGCAATTTTGAACTTAACTTGGTCTATTGGCTTCTTTACCTAACGAAACGTTGTCCAAAAGCTAAACTAGCAAGATAAGACTTATAAGAACACTAAATAGAGTATAACGGTCCAATTCGATGTCTTAGGAATGCTCAATTCTATGCATAGACAAGTTTTTCACGTTTCGTGCAATTTTGAACTAACTTGGTCTATGGGCTTCTTTACCTAACAAAACGTTGTCCAAAATCTAAGCTAGCAAGTTAAAACTTCGTAGAACACTAAATAGAGTATAATGGTCCAATTTGATGCCTTAGGAACGCTCAGTTCTATGCGTAGACAAGTTTTCCTCGTTTTGTGCTATTTTGAACTTAACTTGGTCAATTGGCTTCTTTACCTAACGAAACGTTGTCCAAAAGCTAAACTAGCAAGTTAAGACTTCTAAGAACGCTAAATAGAGTATAACGGTCCAAATTTGATGCCTTAGGAATGCTCAATTCTATGCATAGACAAGTTTTTCACGTTTCGTGCAATTTTGAACTTAACTTGGTCTATTGGCTTCTTTACCTAACGAAACGTTGTCCAAAAGCTAAACTAGCAAGTTAAGACTTCTAGAACACTAAATAGAGTATAACGGTCCAATTTGATGCCTGAGTAATGCTCAGTTCTATGCGTAGACAAGTTTTTACTCGTTTCGTGCTATTTTGAACTTAACTTGGTCTATTGGCTTCTTTACCTAACGAAACATTGTCCAAAAGCTAAACTAGCAAGTTAAGACTTCTAAGAACACTAATAGAGTATAACGGTCCAATTTGAATGCCTTAGGAATGCTCAATTCTATGCATAGACAAGTTTTTCACGTTTCGTGCAATTTTGAACTTAACTTGGTCTATTGGCTTCTTTACCTAACGAAAAGTTGTCCAAAAGCTAAACTAGCCACTTAAGACTTTCTAAAGAACACTAAATAGAGTATAACGGTCCAATTTTATTCCTTAGGAATGCTCAAGTCTATGCATAGACAAGTTTTTCACGTTTCGTGCAATTTTGAACTTAACTTGGTCTATTGGCTTCTTTACCTAACGAAACGTTTGTCCAAAAGCTAAACTAGCAAGTTAAGACCTCTGAGAACACTAAATAGAGTATAACAGTCCAATTTTATGCCTGAGGAATGCTCAGTTCTATGCGTAGACAAGTTTTCCTCGTTTCGTGCTATTTTGAACTTAACTTGGTCTATTGGCTTCTTTACCTAACGAAACGTTGTCCAAAAGCTAAACTAGCAAGTTAAGACTTTCTAAGAAACACTAAATAGAGTATAACGGTCCAATTTGAATGCCTTAGGAATGCTCAATTCTATGCCATAGACAAGTTTTCACGTTTCGTGCAATTTTGAACTTAACTTGGTCTATTGGCTTCTTTACCTAACGTAACGTTGTCCAAAAGCTAAACTAGCACGTTAAGATTTCAAAGAACACTCAATAGAGTATAACAAGTCCAATTTGATGGCTTAGGAATGCTCAGTTCTATGCGTAGACAAGTTTTCCTTGTTTCGTGCTATTTTGAACTTAACTTGGTCTATTGGCTTCTTTACCTAACGAAACGTTGTCCAAAATCTAAACTAGAAAGTTAAGACTTCTAAGAACAATAAATAGAGTATAACGGTCCAATTTGATGCCTTAGGAATGTTCAATTCTATGCATGGACAAGTTTTTCACGTTTCGTGCAATTTTGAACTTAACTTAGTCTATTGGCTTCTTTACCTAACGAAACGTTGTCCAAAAGCTAAACTAGCAAGTTAAGACTTTGTAGAATACTAAATAGAGTATAACGGTCCAATTTGATGCCTTAGGAATGCTCAGTTCTAATGCGTAGACAAGTTTTTCCTCGTTTTCGTGCTATTTTGAACTTAACTTGGTCTAATTGGCTTCTTTACCTAACGAAACGTTGTCCAAAAGCTAAACTAGCAAGTTAAAGACTTCTAAGAACAGCTAAATAGAGTATAACGGTACAAATTGATGCCTTAGGAATGCTAATTCTATGCATAGACAAGTTTTTCACGTTTCGTGCAATTTTGAACTTAACTTGGTCTATTGGCTTCTTTACCTAACGAAACGTTGTCCAAAAGCTAAACTAGCAAGTTAAGACTTCTGAGAACACTAAATAGAGTATAACGGTCCAATTTGATGCCTGAGTAATGCTCAGTTCTATGCGTAGACAAGTTTTACCTCGTTTCGTGCTATTTTGAACTTAACTTGGTCTATTGGCTTCTTACCTAACGAAACATTGTCCAAAAGCTAAACTAGCAAGTTAAGACTTATAAGAACACTGAATAGAGTATAACAGGTCCAATTTGAATGCCTTAGGAATGCTCAATTCTATGCCATAGACAAGTTTTTCACGTTTCGTGCAATTTTGAACTTAACTTGGTCTATTGGCTTCTTTACCTAACGAAACGTTGTCCAAAAGCTAAACTAGCCACTTAAGACTTTCAAAGAACACTAAATAGAGTATAACGGTCCAATTTTATTCCTTGGTAATGCTCAAGTTCTATGCATAGACAAGTTTTTCACGTTTCGTGCAATTTTGAACTTAACTTTGGTCTATTGGCTTCTTTACCTAACGAAACGTTGTCCAAAAGCTAAACTAGCAAGTTAAGACTTCTAAGAACACTAAATAGAGTATAACGGTCCAATTTGATGCTTAGGAATGCTCAATTCTATGCATAGACAAGTTTTTCACGTTTTCGTGCAATTTTGAACTTAACTTGGTCTATTGAGCTTCTTTACCTAACGAAAACGTTGTCCAAAATCTAAGCTAGCAAGTTAAAGACTTCGTAAGAACACTAAATAGAGTATAACTGGTCCAATTTGAGGCCTTAGGAATGCTCAAGTTCTATGCGATAGACAAGTTTTCCGCGTTTACGTGCTATTTTGAACTTAACTTGTTCTATTGGCTTATTTACCTAACGAAACGTTGTCCAAAAGCTAAACTAGCAAGTTAAGACTTCTAAGAACAGCTAAATAGAGTATAACGGTCCAATTTGATGCCTTAGGAAATGTTTAATTCTATGCATGGCAAGTTTTTCACGTTTCGTGCAATTTTGAACTTAACTTGGTCTATTGGTTTCTTTACCTAACGAAACGTTGTCCAAAAGCTAAACTAGCAAGTTAAGACTTCTAGAGAACACTAAATAGAGTATAACGGTCCAATTTGATGCCTGAGGAATGCTCAGTTCTATGCGTAGACAAGTTTTCCTCGTTTCGTGCAATTTTGAACTTAACTTGGTCTATTGGCTTCTTTACCTAACGAAACGTTGTCCAAAAGCTAAACTAGCAAGTGAAGACTTCTAAGAACACTAAATAGAGTATAACGGTCCAATTCGATGTCTTAGGAATGCTCAAGTTCTATGCATAGACAAGTTTTTACCGTTTCGTGCAATTTTGAACTTAACTTGCTCTATTGGCTTCTTTACCTAACGAAACGTTGTCCAAAAGCTAAGCTAGCAAGTTAAGACTTCTAAGAACAGCTAAATAGAGTATAACGGTCCAATTTGATGCCTTAGGAATGCTCAATTCTATGCATAGAGCAAGTTTTCACGTTTCGTGCAATTTTGAACTTAACTTGGTCTATTGGCTTCTTTACCTAACGAAACGTTGTCCAAAAGCTAAACTAGCAGTTAAGACTTCTAAAGAACACTAAATAGAGTATAACGGGCCAATTTGATTCCTTGGGAATGCTCAAGTTCTATGCATAGACAAGTTTTTCACGTTTCGTGCAATTTTGAACTTAACTTGGTCTATTGGCTTCTTTACCTAACGAAACGTTGTCCAAAAGCTAAACTAGCAAGTTAAGACTTCTAAGAACACTAAATAGAGTATAACGGTCCAATTTGATAGCCTTAGGAATGCTCAATTCTATGCATAGACAAGTTTTTCACGGTTTCGTGCTATTTTGAACTTAACTTGGTCTATTGGCTTCTTACCTAACGAAACGTTGTCCTAAAAGCTAAAACTAGCAAGTTAAGACTTCTAAAGAACACTAAATAGAGTATAACGGTCCAATTTTGATTCCTTAGGAATGCTCAAGTCTATGCATAGACAAGTTTTCACGTTTCGTGCAATTTTGAACTTAACTTGGTCTATTGGCTTCTTTACCTAACGAAACGTTGTCCAAAAGCTAAACTAGCAAGTTAAGACTTCTAAGAACACTAAATAGAGTATAACGGTCCAATTAGATGCCTTAGGAATGCTCAATTCTATGCATAGACAAGTTTTTCACGTTTCGTGCAATTTTTGAACTTAACTTGGTCTATTGGCTTCTTTACCTAACGAAACGTTGTCCAAAAGCTAAACTAGCAAGTTAAAGACTTCTAAGAACACTAAATAGAGTATAACGGTCCAATTTGATGCCTTAGGAATGCTCAGTTCTATGCGTGACAAGTTTTACTCGTTTCGTGCAATTTTGAACTTAACTTGGTCTATTGGCTTCTTTACCTAACGAAACGTTGTCCGAAAAGCTAAACTAGCAAGTTAAGACTTCGTAAGAACACTAAATAGAGTATAACGGTCCAATTTGATGCCTTAGGAATGCTCAGTTCTATGCAGTAGACAAGTTTTTCACGTTTCAGTGCAATTTTGAACTTAACTTTGGTCTATTGGCTTCTTTACCTAACGAAACGTTATCCAAAAGCTAAACTAGCAAGTTAAGACTTCTAAGAACACTAAATAGAGTATAACGGTCCAATTTGATGCCTTAGGAATGCTCAATTCTATGCATAGGACAAGTTTTTTCACGTTTCGTGCAATTTTGAACCTTAACTTGGTCTATTGGCTTCTTACCTAACGAAACGTTGTCCAAAAGCTAAACTAAGCAGTTAAGACTTCTAAGAACACTAAATAGAGTATAACGGTCCAATTTGATGCCTTAGGAATGCTCAATTCTATGCAGTAGACAAGTTTTCTACGTTTCGTGCAATTTTGAACTTAACTTGGTCTATTGGCTTCTTTACCTAACGAAACGTTGTCCAAAGCTAAACTAGCAAGTTAAAACTTCGTAGAACACTAAATAGAGTATAATGGTCCAATTTGATGCCCTAGGAATGCTCAGTTCTATGCGTAGACAAGTTTTACTCGTTTCGTGCAATTTTAAACTTATCTTGGTCTATGGGCTTCTTTACCTAACGAAAAGTTGTCCAAAAGCTAAACTAGCAAGTTAAGACTTCAAAGAACACTAAATAGAGTGTAACAGTCTAATTTGATGACTTAGGAATGCTCAGTTCTTTGCGTAGACAAGTTTTCCTCGTTTTGTGAAATATTGAAGCTTAACTTGGTCTATTGGCTTCTTTACCTAACGAAACGTTGTTCCAAAAGCCAAACTAGCAAGTTAAGACTTTTAAGCACACTAAATAGAGTGTAACGGTCCAATTTGATGCCTTAGGAATGCTCAATTCTATGCAACGACAAGTTTTTCACGTTTTCGTGCAATTTTGAACTTAACTTGGTCTATTGGCTTCTTTACCTAACGAAAACGTTGTTCAAAAGCTAAACTAGCAAGTTGAGACTTCTAAGAACACTACATAGAGTATAACGGTCCAATTTGATGCCTGAGGAATGCTCAGTTCTATGCGTAGACAAGTTTTCCTCGTTTGTGCAATTTTGAGCTTAACTTGATCTATTGGCTTTTTTACCTAACGAAACGTTGTCCAAAAAGCTAAACTAGCAAGTTAAGACTTCTAAGAATGCTAAATAGAGTAGTAACGGTCCAATTTGATGCCTTAGGAATGCTCAATTCTATGCATGGACAAGTTTTTCACGTTTCGTGCAATTTTGAACGTAACTTGGTCTATTGGCTTCTTTACCTAACGAAACGTTGTCCAAAATCTAAACTAGCAAGTTAAGACTCCTAAGAACACTAAATAGAGTATATAACGGTCCAATTTGAAGCCTTAGGAATGCTCAATTGTATCCATAGACAAGTTTTCACGTTTCGTGCAATTTTGAACTTAACTTGGTCTATTGGCTTCTTTACCTAACGAAACGTTGTGCAAAAGCTAAACGAGCAATTAAGACTTCTAAATAACACTAAATAGAGTATAACGGTCCAATTTGATTCCTTAGGAATGCTCAAGTCTATGCATAGACAAGTTTTTCACGTTTCGTCCAATTTTCAACTTAACTTGGTCTATTGGCTTCTTTACCTAACGAAACGTTGTCCAAAAGCTAACTAGCAAGTTAAGACTTTGTAGAACACTAAATAGAGTATAACGGTCCAACTGGATGCCTTAGGAATGCTCAATTCTCTGCATAGACAAGTTTTTCACGTTTCGTGCAATTTTGAGCTTAACTTGGTCTATTGGCTTCTTTACCTAACGAAACGTTGTCCAAAAGCTAAACTAGCCACTTAAGACTTCTAAAGAACACTAAATAGAGTATAACGGTCCAATTTATTCCTTAGGAATGCTCAAGTCTATGCATAGACAAGTTTTTCACGTTTCCTGCAATTTTCAACCTTAACTTGGTCTATTGGCTTCTTTACCTAACGAAACGTTGTCCAAAAGCTAAACTAGCAAGTTAAGACTTCTAAGAACACTAAATAGAGTATAACGGTCCAATTTGATGCCTGAGGAATGCTCAGTTCTATGCGTAGATAAGTTTTTCTCGTTTCGTGCTATTTTGAACTTAACTTGGTCTATTGGCTTCTTTACCTAACGAAACGTTGTCCAGAAGCTAAACTAGCAAGTTAAGACTTCTAAGAACACTAAATAGAGTATAACGGTCCAATTTGATGCCTGAGGAATGCTCAGTTCTATGCGTAGACAAGTTTTACTCGTTTTCGTGCAATTTTGAGCTTAACTTGGTCTATTGGCTTCTTTACCTACCGAAACGTTGTCCAAAAGCTAAACTAGCAAGTTAAGACTTCTAAGAACACTAAATAGAGTATAACGGTCCAATTTGAATGCCTTAGGATCGCTCAATTCTATGCATAGACAAGTTTTCCACGTTTCGTGCAATTTTGAACTTAACTTGGTCTATTGGCTTCTTTACCTAACGAAACGTTGTCCAAAAGCTAAACTAGCAAGTTAAGACTTCTAAAAAACACTAAATAGAGTATAACGGTCCAATTTTATGCCTTAGGAATGCTCAAGTCTATGCATAGACAAGTTTTTCACGTTTCGTGCAATTTTGAACTTAACTTGGTACTATTGGCTTCTTTACCTAACGAAACATTGTCCAAAAAGCTAAACTAGCAAGTTCAAGACTTCTAAGAACACTAAATAGGAGTATAACGGTCCAATTTGATGCCTGAGGAATGCTCAGTTCTAGGCGTAGACAAGTTTTACTCGTTTCGTACTATTTTGAACTTAACTTGGTCTATTGGCTTCTTTACCTAACGAAACGTTGTCCAGAAGCTAAACTAGCAAGTTAAGACTTCTAAGTACACTAAATAGAGTATAACGTTCCAATTTGATGCCTTAGGAATGCTCAAGTTCTATGCGTAGACAAGTTTTCCTCTTTTCGTGCAATTATGAAGCTTAACTTGGTCTATTGGCTTCTTTACCTAACGAAACGTTGTCCAAAAGCGAAACTAGCAAGTTAAGACTTCTAAAAACACTAAATAGAGTATAACGGTCCAATTTGATGCCTTAGGAATGCTCAATTCTATGCCATAGACAAGTTTTCACGTTTCGTGCAATTTTGAACTTAACTTGGTCTATTGGCTTCTTTACCTAACGAAACGTTGTCCAAAAGCTAAACTAGCTAAGTTAAGACTTACTAAAGAACACTAAATAGAGTATAACGGTCCAATTATGATGCCTTAGGAATGCTCAATTCTATGCATAGACAAGTTTTTCACGTTTCGTGCAATTTTGAACTTAACTTGGTCTATTGGCTTCTTTACCTAACGAAACGTTGTCCAAAAGCTAAACTAGCAAGTTAAGACTTCTAAGAACACTAAATAGAGTATAAACGGTCCAATTTGATGCCTTAGGAATGCTCAATTCTATGCATAGACAAGTTTTTCACGTTTCGTGCAATTTTGAACTTAACTTGGTCTATTGGCTTCTTTATCTAACGAAACGTTGTCCAGAAAGCTAAACTAGCAAGTTAAGACTTCTAAGAACACTAAATAGAGTATTCGATGTCTTAGGAATGCTCAATTCTATGCATAGACAAGTTTTTCACGTTTCGTGCAAATTTGAACTTAACTTGGTCTACGGGCTTCTTTACCTAACGAAACGTTGTCCAAAATCTAAACTAGCAAGTTAAAACTTCGTTAGAACACTAAATAGAGTATACTGGTCCAATTTGATGCCTTAGGAATGCTCAGTTCTATGCGTAGACAAGTTTTCCTCGTTTCGTGCAATTTTAAACTTATCTTGGTCTATTGGCCTTCTTACATAACGAAACGTTGTCCAAAAGCTAAACTAGCAAGTTAAAACTTCGTAGAACACTAAATAGAGTATAACGGTCCAATTGATGCCTTAGGAATGCTCAGTTCTATGCGTAGACAAGTTTTTCTCGTTTCATTCAATTTTGAATTTAACTTGGTCTATTGGCTTCTTTACCTAACGAAACCGTTGTCCAAAAGCTAAACTAGCAAGCTTAAGACCTCTAAGAACACTAAATAGAGTATTACCGTCCAATTTGATGCCTTACGAATGCTCAATTCTATTGCATGGACAAGTTTTTCACGTTTCGTGCAATTTTGAACTTAACTTGGTCTATTGGCTTCTTTACCTAACGAAACGTTGTCCAAAAGCTAAACGAACATGTTAAGACTTTTAAGAACACTAAATAGAGTATAACGGTTCAATTTGATACCTTAGGAATGCTCAATTCTATGCATAGACAAGTTTTTACGTTTCGTGCAATTTGAACTTAACTTGGTCTATTGGCTTCTTTACCTAACGAAACGTTGTCCAAAAGCTAAACTAGCAACTTAAGACTTCGTAGGAACACTAAATAGAGTATAATGGTCCAATTTGATGCCTTAGGAATGCTCAGTTCTATGCGTAGACAAGTTTTCCTCGTTTCGGGCAATTTTTAAACTTATCTTGGTCTATGGCTTCTTTACCTAACGAAACGTTGTCCAAAAGCTAAACTAGCAAGTTAAGACTTCTAAGAACACTAAATAGAGTATAACGGTCCAATTTGATGCCTTAGGAATGCTCAGTTCTATGCGTAGACAAGTTTTTCATCGTTTCGTGCAATTTTGAACTTAACTTGGTCTATTGGCTTCTTTACCTAACGAAACGTTGTCCAAAAGCTAAACTAGCAAGTTAAGACTTCTAAGAACACTAAATAGAGTATAACGGTCCAATTTGATGCCTTAGGAATGCTCAATGTCTATGCATAGACAAGTTTTTCACGTTTCGTGCAATTTTGAACTTAACTTGGTCTATTGGCTTCTTTACCTAACGAAACGTTGTCTCAAAAGCTAAACTAGCAAGTTAAGACTTCTAAGAAACACTAAATAGAGTATAACGGTCCAATTTGATGCCTTAGGAATGCTCAGTTCTATGCGTAGACAAGTTTTCATCGTTTCGTGCAATTTTGAACTTAACTTGGTCTATTGGCGTCTTTACCTAACGAAACGTTGTCCAAAAGCTAACTAGCAAGTTAAGACTTCTAAGAACACTAAATAGAGTATAACGGTCCAATTTGATGCCTTAGGAATGCTCAATTCTATGCATAGACAAGTTTTCACCGTTTCGTGCAATTTTGAACTTAACTTGGTCTATTGGCTTCTTTACCTAACGAAACGTTGTCCAAAAGCTAAACTAGCAAGTTAAGACTTCTAAGAACACTAAATAGAGTATAACGGTCCAATTTGATGCCTTAGGAATGCTCAGTTTCTATGCAGTAGACAAGTTTTCATCGTTTCGTGCAATTTTGAACTTAACTTGGTCTATTGGCTTCTTTACCTAAGCGAAAACGTTGTCCAAAAGCTAAACTAGCAAGTTAAGACATTCTAAGAACACTAAATAGAGTATAAACAGGTCCAATTTGATGCCTGTAGGAATGCTCAAGTTCTATGCGTAGACAAGTTTTCCTCGTTTCGTGCTAATTTTGAACTTAACTTGGTCTATTGGCTTCTTTACCTAACGAAACGTTGTCCAAAAGCTAAACTAGCAAGTTAAGACTTCTAAGAACACTAAATAGAGTATAACGGTCCAATTTGATGCCAGAGGAATGCTCAGTTCTATGCGTAGACAAGTTTTCCTCGTTTCGTGCTATTTTGAACTTAACTTGGTCTATTGGCTTCTTTACCTAAGCGAAACGTTG
Source organism: Tripterygium wilfordii (assembly GCF_013401445.1). NCBI lineage: Eukaryota > Viridiplantae > Streptophyta > Magnoliopsida > Celastrales > Celastraceae > Tripterygium > Tripterygium wilfordii. Next base: position 249,401 of record NW_024056320.1, on the reverse strand, counting down.
TCCAAAAGCTAAACTAAGCAAGTTAAGACTTCTAAGAAAACTAAATAGAGTATAACGGTCCCAATTTGAAGCCTTAGGAATGCTCAATTCTATCCATAGACAAGTTTTCACGTTTCGTGCAAATTTTGAACTTAACTTGGTCTATTGGCCTGCTTAACCTAACGAAACGTTGTCCAAAATCTAAACTAAGCATGTTAAGACTTCTAAGAACACTAAATAGAGTATAACGGTCCAATTTGATGCCTTAGGAATGCTGAAGTTCTATGCATAGACAAGTTTTCACGTTTCGTGCAATTTTGAACTTAACTTGGTCTATGGGCTTCTTTACCTAACGAAACGTTGTCCAAAAGCTAAACTAGCAAGTTAAGACTTCTAAGAACACTAAATAGAGTATAACGGTCCAATTTGATGCCTTAGGAATGCTCAGTTCTATGCATAGACAAGTTTTTCACGTTTCGTGCAATTTTGAACTTAACTTGGTCTAGTTGGCTTCTTTACCTAACGAAACGTTGTCCAAAAGCTAAACTAGCAAGTTAAGACTTCTAAGAACACTAAATAGAGTATAACGGTCCAATTTGATGCCTTAGGAATGCTCAATTCTATGCATAGACAAGTTTTCACGTTTCGTGCATTTGAACTTAACTTGGTCTATTGGCTTCTTACCTAACGAAACGTTGTCCAAAAGCTAAACTAGCAAGTTAAGACTTCTAAGAACACTAAATAGAGTATAACGGTCCAATTTGAATGCCTTAGGAATGCTCAATGCTATCGCATAGACAAGTTTTTCACGTTTCGTGCAATTTTGAACTTAACTTGGTCTATTGGCTTCTTTACCTAACGAAACGTTGTCCAAAAGCTAAACTAGCAAGTTAAGACTTCTAAGAACACTAAATAGAGTATAACGGTCCAATTTGATGCCTTAGGAATGCTCAGTTCTATGCATAGACAAGTTTTTCTACGTTTCGTGCAATTTGAACTTAACTTGGTCTATTGGCTTCTTTACCTAACGAAACGTTGTCCAAAAAGCTAAACTAGCAAGTTAAGACTTCTAAGAACACTAAATAGAGTATAAACGGTCCAATTGATGCCTTAGGAATGCTCAATTCTATGCATAGACAAGTTTTTCACGTTTCGTGCAATTTTGAACTTAACTTGGTCTATTGGCTTCTTTACCTAACGAAACGTTGTCCGAAAAGCTAAACTAGCAAGTTAAGACTTCTAAGAACACTAAATAGAGTATAACGGTCCAATTTGATGCCTTAGGAATGCTCAATTCTATGCGTAGACAAGTTTTTCACTCGTTTCGTGCAATTTTGAACTTAACTTGGTCTATTGGCTTCTTTACCTAACGAAACGTTGTCCAAAAAGCTAAACTAGCAAGTTAAGACTTCTAAGAACACTAAATAGAGTATAACGGTCCAATTTGATGCCTTAGGAATGCTCAATTCTATGCATAGACAAGTTTTTCACAGTTTCGTGCAATTTGAACTTAACTTGGTCTATTGGCTTCTTTACCTAAACGAAAACGTTGTCCAAAAGCTAAACTAGCCACTTAAGACTTCTAAGAACACTAAATAGAGTATAACGGTCCAATTTGATTCCTTAGGAATGCTCAAGTCTATGCATAGACAAGTTTTTCACGTTTCGTGCAATTTTGAACTTAACTTGGTCTATTGGCTTCTTTACCTAACGAAACGTTGTCCAAAAGCTAAACTAGCAAGTTAAGACTTCTAAGAACACTAAATAGAGTATAACGGTCCAATTTGATGCCTTAGGAATGCTCAAGTTCTATGCATAGACAAGTTTTTTCACGTTTCGTGCAATTTTGAACTTAACTTGGTCTATTGGCTTCTTTACCTAACGAAACGTTGTCCAAAAGCTAAACTAGCACGTTAAGACTTCTAAGAACACTAAATAGAGTATAACGGTCCAATTTGAATGCCTTAGGAATGCTCAAGTCTATGCATAGACAAGTTTTACACGTTTCGTGCAATTTGAACTTAACTTGGTCTATTGGCTTCTTTACCGAACGAAACGTTGTCCAAAAGCTAAACTAGCAAGTTAAGGACTTCTAAGAACACTAATAGAGTATAACAGTCCAATTTGATGCCTTAGGAATGCTCAGTTCTATGCGTAGACAAGTTTTTCCCTCGTTTCGTGCAATTTTGAACTTAACTTGGTCTATTGGCTTCTTTACCTAACGAAACGTTGTCCAAAGCTAAGACTAGCAAGTTAAGACTTCTAAGAACACTAAATAGAGTATAACGGTCCAATTTGATGCCTTAGGAATGCTCATTCTATGCAGTAGACAAGTTTTCATCGTTTCGTGCAATTTTGAACTTAACTTGGTCTATTGGCTTCTTTACCTAACGAAACGTTGTCCAAAAGCTAAACTAACAAGTTAAGACTTCTAAGAACACTAAATAGAGTATAACGGTCCAATTTGATGCCTTAGGAATGCTCAATTCTATGCATAGACAAGTTTTCACGTTTCGTGCAATTTTGAACTTAACTTGGTCTATTGGCTTCTTTACCTAACGAAACGTTGTCCAAAAGCTAAACTAGCAGTTAAGACTTCTAAGAACACTAAATAGAGTATAACGGTCCAATTTGATGCCTTAGGAATGCTCAATTCTATGCATAGACAAGTTTTCACGTTTCGTGCAATTTTGAACTTAACTTGGTCTATTGGCTTCTTTACCTAACGAAAAGTTGTCCAAAAAGCTAAACTAGCAAGTTAAGACTTCTAGAACACTAAATAGAGTATAACTGGTCCAATTTGATGCCTTAGGAATGCTCAAGTTCTATGCGTAGACAAGTTTCCTCGTTTCGTGCAATTTGAACTTAACTTGGTCTATTGGCTTCTTTACCTAACGAAACGTTGTCCAAAAGCTAAACTAGCAAGTTAAGACTTCTAAGAACACTAAATAGAGTATAAACGGTCCAATTTGATGCCTTAGGAATGCTCAATTCTATGCATAGACAAGTTTTTCACGTTTCGTGCAATTTTGAACTTAACTTGGTCTATTGGCTTCTTTACCTAACGAAAACGTTGTCCAAAAGCTAAACTAGCAAGTTAAGACTTCTAAGAACACTAAATAGAGTATAACGGTCCAATTTGAATGCCTTAGGAATGCTCAAGTGCTATGCATAGACAAGTTTTCACGTTTCGTGCAATTTTGAACTTAACTTGGTCTATTGGCTTCTTTACCTAACGAAACGTTGTCCAAAAGCTAAACTAGCAAGTTAAGACTTCTAAGAACACTAAATAGAGTATAACGGTCCAATTTGATTACCTTAGGAATGCTCAATTCTATGCATAGACAAGTTTTTCACGTTTCGTGCAATTTTGAACTTAACTTGGTCTATTGGCTTCTTTACCTAACGAAACGTTGTCCAAAAGCTAAACTAGCAAGTTAAGACTTCTAAGAACACTAAATAGAGTATAACGGTCCAATTTGATGCCTTAGGAATGCTCAATTCTATGCATAGACAAGTTTTTTCACGTTTCGTGCAATTTTGAACTTAACTTGGTCTATTGGCTTCTTTACCTAACGAAACGTTGTCCAAAAGCTAAACTAGCAAGTTAAGACTTCTAAGAACACTAAATAGAGTATAACGGTCCAATTTGATGCCTTAGGAATGCTCAAGTTCTATGCATAGACAAGTTTTTCTACGTTTCGTGCAATTTTGAACTTAACTTGGTCTATTGGCTTCTTTACCTAACGAAACGTTGTCCAAAAGCTAAACTAGCAAGTTAAGACTTCTAAGAACACTAAATAGAGTATAACGGTCCAATTTGATGCCTTAGGAATGCTCAATTCTATGCATAGACAAGTTTTTCACAGTTTCGTGCAATTTTGAACTTAACTTGGTCTATTGGCTTCTTTACCTAACGAAACGTTGTCCAAAAGCTAAACTAGCAAGTTAAGACTTCTAAAGAACACTAAATAGAGTATAACGGTCCAATTTGATGCCTTAGGAATGCTCAAGTCTATGCATAGGACAAGTTTTTCACGTTTCGTGCAATTTGGAACTTAACTTGGTCTATTGGCTTCTTTACCTAACGAAACGTTGTCCAAAAGCTAAACTAGCAAGTTAAGACTTCTAAGAACACTAAATAGAGTATAACGGTCCAATTTGATGCCTAGGAATGCTCAATTCTATGCATAGACACGTTTTTCACGTTTCGTGCAATTTTGAACTTAACTTGGTCTATTGGCTTCTTTAACTAACGAAACGTTGTCCAAAAGCTAAACTAGCAAGTTAAGACTTCGTAAGAACACTAAATAGAGTATAATGGTCCAATTTGATGCCTTAGGAATGCTCAGTTCTATGCGTAGACAAGTTTTTCACTCGTTTCGTGCAATTTTGAACTTAATCTTGGTCTATTGGCTTCTTTACCTAACGAAACGTTGTCCAAAAGCCTAAACTAGCAAGTTAAGACTTCTAAGAACACTAAATAGAGTATAACGGTCCAATTTGATGCCTTAGGAATGCTCAATTCTATGCATAGACAAGTTTTTCACTGTTTCGTGCAATTTTGAACTTAACTTGGTCTATTGGCTTCTTTACCTAACGAAACGTTGTCCAAAAGCTAAACTAGCAAGTTAGACTTCTAAGAACACTAAATAGAGTATAACGGTCCAATTGATGCCTTAGGATGCTCAATTCTATGCATAGACAAGTTTTTCATGTTTCGTGCAATTTTGAACTTAACTTGGTCTATTGGTTCTTTACCTAACGAAACGTTGTCCAAAAGCTAAACTAAGCAAGTTAAGACTTCTAAAGAACACTAAATAGAGTATAACGGTCCAATTGATGCATTAGGAATGCTCAATTCATGCATAGACAAAGTTTTTCACGTTTCGTGCAATTTTGAACTTAACTTGGTCTATTGGCTTCTTTACCTAACGAAACGTTGTCCAAAAGCTAAACTAGCAAGTTAAGACTTCTAAGAAACACTAAATAGAGTATAACGGTCCAATTTGATGCCTTAGGAATGCTCAATTCTATGCATAGACAAGTTTTTCACGTTTCGTGCAATTTTGAACTTAACTTGGTCTATTGGCTTCTTTACCTAACGAAACGTTGTCCAAAAGCTAAACTAGCAAGTTAAGACTTCTAAGAACACTAAATAGAGTATAACGGTCCAATTTGATGCCTTAGGAATGCTCAATTCTATGCAGTAGACAAGTTTTTCACGTTTCGTGCAATTTTGAACTTAACTTGGTCTATTGGCTTCTTTACCTAACGAAACGTTGTCCAAAAGCTAAACTAGCAAGTTAAGACTTCTAAGAACACTAAATAGAGTATAACGGTCCAATTTGATGCCTTAGGAATGCTCAATTCTATGCATAGAACAAGTTTTTCACGTTTCGTGCAATTTTGAACTTAACTTGGTCTATTGGCTTCTTTACCTAACGAAACGTGTCCAAAAGCTAAACTAGCAAGTTAAGACTTCTAAGAACACTAAATAGAGTATAACGGTCCAATTTGATGCCTTAGGAATGCTCAATTTCTATGCAGTAGACAAGTTTTTCACGTTTTCGTGCAATTTTGAACTTAACTTGGTCTATGGCTTCTTTACCTAACGAAACGGTTGTCCAAAAGCTAAACTAGCAAGTTAAGACTTCTAAGAACACTAAATAGAGGTATACACGGTCCAATTTTATTGCCTTAGGAATGCTCAGTTCTATGCGTAGACAGTTTTTCTCGTTTTCGTGCAATTTTGAACATAACTTGGTCTATTGGCTTCTTTACCTAACGAAAACGTTGTCCAAAAGCTAAACTAGCAAGTTAAGACTTCCTAAGAACACTAAATAGAGTATAACGGTCCAATTTGATGCCTTAGGAAATGCTCAATTCTATGCTAGACAAGTTTTTCACCGTTTCGGGCAATTTTGAACTTACCTTGGTCTATTGGCTTCTTTTACCTAACGAAACGTTGTCCAAAAGCTAAACTAGCAAGTTAAGACTTCTAAGAACACTAAATAGAGTATAACGGTCCAATTTGATGCCTTAGGAATGCTCAATTCTATGCATAGACAAGTTTTTCACGTTTCGTGCAATTTTGAACTTAACTTGGTCTATTGGCTTCTTTACCTAACGAAACGTTGTCCAAAAGCTAAACTAGCAAGTTAAGACTTCTAAGAACACTAAATAGAGTATAACGGTCCAATTTGATGCCTTAGGAATGCTCATTCTATGCATAGACAAGTTTTTCACGTTTCGTGCAATTTTGAACTTAACTTGGTCTATTGGCTTCTTTACCTAACGAAACGTTGTCCAAAAGCTAAACTAGCAAGTTAAGACTTCTAAGAACACTAAATAGAGTATAACGGTCCAATTTGATGCCTTAGGAATGCTCAATTCTATGCATAGACAAGTTTTTCACGTTTCGTGCAATTTTGAACTTAACTTGGTCTATTGGCTTCTTTACCTAACGAAACGTTGTCCAAAAGCTAAACTAGCAAGTTAAGACTTCTAAGAACACTAAATAGAGTATAACGGTCCAATTTGATGCCTTAGGAATGCTCAATTCTATGCATAGACAAGTTTTTCACCGTTTCGTGCAATTTTGAACTTAACTTGGTCTATTGGCTTCTTTACCTAACGAAACGTGTCCAAAAGCTAAACTAGCAAGTTTAAGACTTCTAAGAACACTAAATAGAGTATAACGGTCCAATTTGATGCCTTAGGAATGCTCAATTCTATGCATAGACAAGTTTTTCACGTTCGTGCAATTTTGAACTTAACTTGGTCTATTGGCTTCTTTACCTAACGAAACAGTTGTCCAAAAGCTAAACTAGCAAGTTAGACTTCTAAGAACACTAAATAGAGTATAACGGTCCAATTTGATGCCTTAGGAATGCTCAATTCTATGCATAGACAAGTTTTTCACGTTTCGTGCAATTTTGAACTAACTTGGTCTATTGGCTTTCTTTACCTAACGAAACGTTCTCCAAAAGCTAAACTAGCAAGTTAAGACTTCTAAGAACACTAAATAGAGTATAACGGTCCAATTTGATGCCTTAGGAATGCTCAATTCTATGCATAGACAAGTTTTTCACGTTTCGTGCAATTTGAACTTAACTTGGTCTATTGGCTTCTTTACCTAACGAAACGTTGTCCAAAAGCTAAACTAGCAAGTTAAGACTTCTAAGAACACTAAATAGAGTATAACGGTCCCAATTTGATGCCTTAGGAATGCTCAATTCTATGCATAGACAAGTTTTCACGTTTCGTGCAATTTTGAACTTAACTTGGTCTATTGGCTTCTTTACCTAACGAAACGTTGTCCAAAAGCTAAACTAGCAAGTTAAGACTTCTAAGAACACTAAATAGAGTATAACGGTCCAATTGATGCCTTAGGAATGCTCAATTCTATGCATAGACAAGTTTTTCACGTTTCGTGCAATTTTGAACTTAACTTGGTCTATGGCTTCTTTACCTAACGAAACGTTGTCCAAAAGCTAAACTAGCAGGTTAAGACTTCTAAGAACACTAAATAGAGTTATAACGGTCCAATTTGATGCCTTAGGAATGCTCAATTCTATGCATAGACAAGTTTTTTCACGTTTTCGTGCAATTTTGAACTTAACTTGGTCTATTGGCTTCTTTACCTAACGAAACGTTGTCCAAAAGCTAAACTAGCAAGTTAAGACTTCTAAGAACACTAAATAGAGTATAACGGTCCAATTTGATGCCTTAGGAATGCTCAATTCTATGCATAGACAAGTTTTTCACGTTTCGTGCAATTTTGAACTTAACTTGGTCTATGGCTTCTTTACCTAACGAAACGTTGTCCAAAAGCTAAACTAGCAAGTTAAGACTTCTAAGAACACTAAATAGAGTATAACGGTCCAATTTGATGCCTTAGGAATGCTCAATTCTATGCATAGACAAGTTTTTCACGTTTCGTGCAATTTTGAACTTAACTTGGTCTATTGGCTTCTTTACCTAACGAAACGTTGTCCAAAAGCTAAACTAGCAAGTAAGACTTCTAAGAACACTAAATAGAGTATAACGGTCCAATTTGATGCCTTAGGAATGCTCAATTCTATGCATAGACAAGTTTTTTCACGTTTCGTGCAATTTTGAACTTAACTTGGTCTATTGGCTTCTTTACCTAACGAAACGTTGTCCAAAGCTAAACTAGCAAGTTAAGACTTCTAAGAACACTAAATAGAGTATAACGGTCCAATTTGATGCCTTAGGAATGCTCAATTTCTATGCATAGACAAGTTTTTCACGTTTCGTGCAATTTTGAACTTAACTTGGTCTATTGGCTTCTTTACCTAACGAAACGTTGTCCAAAAGCTAACTAGCAAGTTAAGACTTCTAAGAACACTAATAGAGTATAACGGTCCAATTTGATGCCTTAGGAATGCTCAAGTTCTATGCAGTAGACAAGTTTTTCTACGTTTCGTGCAATTTTGAACTTAACTTGGTCTATTGGCTTCTTTACCTAACGAAACGTTGTCCAAAAGCTAAACTAGCAAGTTAAGACTTCTAAGAACACTAAATAGAGTATAACGGTCCAATTTGATGCCTTAGGAATGCTCAATTCTATGCATAGACAAGTTTTTCACGTTTCGTGCCAATTTTGAACTTAACTTGGTCTATTGGCTTCTTTACCTAACGAAACGTTGTCCAAAAGCTAAACTAGCAAGTTAAGACTTCTAAGAACACTAAATAGAGTATAACGGTCCAATTTGATGCCTTAGGAATGCTCAATTCTATGCATAGACAAGTTTTTCACTTTTCGTGCAATTTTGAACTTAACTTGGTCTATTGGCTTCTTTACCTAACGAAACGTTGTCCAAAAGCTAAACTAGCAAGTTAAGACTTCTAAGAACACTAAATAGAGTATAACGGTCCAATTTGATGCCTTAGGAATGCTCAATTCTATGCATAGACAAGTTTTTCACGTTTCGTGCAATTTTGAACTTAACTTGGTCTATTGGCTTCTTTACCTAACGAAACGTTGTCCAAAAGCTAAACTAGCAAGTTAAGACTTCTAAGAACACTAAATAGAGTATAACGGTCCAATTTGATGCCTTAGGAATGCTCAATTCTATGCATAGACAAGTTTTTCACGTTTCGTGCAATTTTGAACTTAACTTGGTCTATTGGCTTCTTTACCTAACGAAACGTTGTCCAAAAGCTAAACTAGCAAGTTAAGACTTCTAAGAACACTAAATAGAGTATAACGGTCCAATTTGATGCCTTAGGAATGCTCAATTCTATGCATAGACAAGTTTTTCACGTTTCGTGCAATTTTGAACTTAACTTGGTCTATTGGCTTCTTTACCTAACGAAACGTTGTCCAAAAGCTAAACTAGCAAGTTAAGACTTCTAAGAACACTAAATAGAGTATAACGGTCCAATTTGATGCCTTAGGAATGCTCAATTCTATGCATAGACAAGTTTTTCACGTTTCGTGTAATTTTGAACTTAACTTGGTCTATTGGCTTCTTTACCTAACGAAACGTTGTCCAAAAGCTAAACTAGCAAGTTAAGACTTCTAAGAACACTAAATAGAGTATAACGGTCCAATTTGATGCCTTAGGAATGCTCAATTCTATGCATAGACAAGTTTTTCACGTTTCGTGCAATTTTGAACTTAACTGGTCTATTGGCTTCTTTACCTAACGAAACGTTGTCCAAAAGCTAAACTAGCAAGTTAAGACTTCTAAGAACACTAAATAGAGTATAACGGTCCAATTTGATGCCTTAGGAATGCTCAATTCTATGCATAGACAAGTTTTTCACGTTCGTGCAATTTTGAACTTAACTTGGTCTATTGGCTTCTTTACCTAACGAAACGTTGTCCAAAAGCTAAACTAGCAAGTTAAGACTTCTAAGAACACTAAATAGAGTATAACGGTCCAATTTGATGCCTTAGGAATGCTCAAGTTCTATGCAGTAGACAAGTTTTTCTCGTTTCGTGCAATTTTGAACTTAACTTGGTCTATTGGCTTCTTTACCTAACGAAACGTTGTCCAAAAGCTAAACTAGCAAGTTTAAGACTTCTAAGAACACTAAATAGAGTATAACGGTCCCAATTTGATGCCTTAGGAATGCTCAATTCTATGCATAGACAAGTTTTTCACGTTCGTGCAATTTTGAACATTAACTTGGTCTATTGGCTTCTTTACCTAACGAAACGTTGTCCAAAAGCTAAACTAGCAAGTTAAGACTTCTAAGAACACTAAATAGAGTATAACGGTCCAATTTGATGCCTTAGGAATGCTCAATTCTATGCATAGACAAGTTTTCATCGTTTCGTGCAATTTTGAACTTAACTTGGTCTATTGGCTTCTTACCTAACGAAACGTTGTCCAAAAGCTAAACTAGCAAGTTAAGACTTCTAAGAACACTAAATAGAGTATAACGGTCCAATTTGATGCCTTAGGAATGCTCAATTCTATGCAGTAGACAAGTTTTTCACGTTTCGTGCAATTTTGAACTTAACTTGGTCTATTGGCTTCTTTACCTAACGAACGTTGTCCAAAAGCTAAACTAGCAAGTTAAGACTTCTAAGAACACTAAATAGAGTATAACGGTCCAATTTGATGCCTTAGGAATGCTCAATTTCTATGCATAGACAAGTTTTTCATCGTTTCGTGCAATTTTGAACTTAACTTGGTCTATTGGCTTCTTTACCTAACGAAACGTGTCCAAAAGCTAAACTAGCAAGTTAAGACTTCTAAGAACACTAAATAGAGTATAACGGTCCAATTTGATGCCTTAGGAATGCTCAATTCTATGCATAGACAAGTTTTTCATCGTTTCGTGCAATTTTGAACTTAACTTGGTCTATGGCTTCTTACCTAACGAAACGTTGTCCAAAAGCTAAACTAGCAAGTTAAGACTTCTAAGAACACTAAATAGAGTATAACGGTCCCAATTTGATGCCTTAGGAATGCTCAATTCTATGCATAGACAAGTTTTTCACGTTTCGTGCAATTTTGAACTTAACTTGGTCTATTGGCTTCTTTACCTAACGAAACGTTGTCCCAAAAGCTAAACTAGCAAGTTAAGACTTCTAAGAACACTAAATAGAGTATAACGGTCCAATTTGATGCCTTAGGAATGCTCAATTCTATGCATAGACAAGTTTTTCACGTTTCGTGCAATTTTGAACTTAACTTGGTCTATTGGCTTCTTTACCTAACGAAACGTTGTCCAAAAGCTAAACTAGCAAGTTAAGACTTCTAAGAACACTAAATAGAGTATAACGGTCCAATTTGATGCCTTAGGAATGCTCAATTCTATGCATAGACAAGTTTTTCACGTTTCGTGCAATTTTGAACTTAACTTGGTCTATTGGCTTCTTTACCTAACGAAACGTTGTCCAAAAGCTAAACTAGCAAGTTAAGACTTCTAAGAACACTAAATAGAGTATAACGGTCCAATTTGATGCCTTAGGAATGCTCAATTCTATGCATAGACAAGTTTTTCACGTTTCGTGCAATTTTGAACTTAACTTGGTCTATTGGCTTCTTTACCTAACGAAACGTTGTCCAAAAGCTAAACTAGCAAGTTAAGACTTCTAAGAACACTAAATAGAGTATAACGGTCCAATTTGATGCCTTAGGAATGCTCAATTCTATGCATAGACAAGTTTTTCACGTTTCGTGCAATTTTGAACTTAACTTGGTCTATTGGCTTCTTTACCTAACGAAACGTTGTCCAAAAGCTAAACTAGCAAGTTAAGACTTCTAAGAACACTAAATAGAGTATAACGGTCCAATTTGATGCCTTAGGAATGCTCAATTCTATGCATAGACAAGTTTTTCACGTTTCGTGCAATTTTGAACTTAACTTGGTTCTATTGGCCTTCTTTACCTAACGAAACGTTGTCCAAAAGCTAAACTAGCAAGTTAAGACTTCTACGAACACTAAATAGAGTATAACGGTCCAATTTGATGCCTTAGGAATGCTCAATTCTATGCATAGACAAGTTTTTTCACGTTTCGTGCAATTTTGAACTTAACTTGGTCTATTGGCTTCTTTACCTAACGAAACGTTGTCCAAAAGCTAAACTAGCAAGTTAAGACTTCTAAGAACACTAAATAGAGTATAACGGTCCAATTTGATGCCTTAGGAATGCTCAATTCTATGCATAGACAAGTTTTTCACGTTTCGTGCAATTTTGAACTTAACTTGGTCTATTGGCTTCTTTACCTAACGAAACGTTGTCCAAAAGCTAAACTAGCAAGTTAAGACTTCTAAGAACACTAAATAGAGTATAACGGTCCAATTTGATGCCTTAGGAATGCTCAATTCTATGCATAGACAAGTTTTTCACGTTTCGTGCAATTTTTGAACTTAACTTGGTCTATTGGCTTCTTTACCTAACGAAACGTTGTCCAAAGCTAAACTAGCAAGTTAAGACTTCTAAGAACACTAAATAGAGTATAACGGTCCAATTTGATGCCTTAGGAATGCTCAATTCTATGCATAGACAAGTTTTTCACGTTTCGTGCAATTTTGAACTTAACTTGGTCTATTGGCTTCTTTACCTAACGAAACGTTGTCCAAAAGCTAAACTAGCAAGTTAAGACTTCTAAGAACACTAAATAGAGTATAACGGTCCAATTTGATGCCTTAGGAATGCTCAATTCTATGCATAGACAAGTTTTCACGTTTCGTGCAATTTTGAACTTAACTTGGTCTATTGGCTTCTTTACCTAACGAAACGTTGTCCAAAAGCTAAACTAGCAAGTTAAGACTTCTAAGAACACTAAATAGAGTATAACGGTCCAATTTGATGCCTTAGGAATGCTCAATTCTATGCATAGACAAGTTTTTCACGTTTCGTGCAATTTTGAACTTAACTTGGTCTATTGGCTTCTTTACCTAACGAAACGTTGTCCAAAAGCTAAACTAGCAAGTTAAGACTTCTAAGAACACTAAATAGAGTATAACGGTCCAATTTGATGCCTTAGGAATGCTCAATTCTATGCATAGACAAGTTTTTCACGTTTCGTGCAATTTTGAACTTAACTTGGTCTATTGGCTTCTTTACCTAACGAAACGTTGTCCAAAAGCTAAACTAGCAAGTTAAGACTTCTAAGAACACTAAATAGAGTATAACGGTCCAATTTGATGCCTTAGGAATGCTCAATTCTATGCATAGACAAGTTTTTCACGTTTCGTGCAATTTTGAACTTAACTTGGTCTATTGGCTTCTTTACCTAACGAAACGTTGTCCAAAAGCTAAACTAGCAAGTTAAGACTTCTAAGAACACTAATAGAGTATAACGGTCCAATTTGATGCCTTAGGAATGCTCAATTCTATGCATAGACAAGTTTTTCACGTTTCGTGCAATTTTGAACTTAACTTGGTCTATTGGCTTCTTACCTAACGAAACGTTGTCCAAAAGCTAAACTAGCAAGTTAAGACTTCTAAGAACACTAAATAGAGTATAACGGTCCAATTTGATGCCTTAGGAATGCTCAATTCTATGCATAGACAAGTTTTTCATCGTTTCGTGCAATTTTGAACTTAACTTGGTCTATTGGCTTCTTTACCTAACGAAACGTTGTCCAAAAGCTAAACTAGCAAGTTAAGACTTCTAAGAACACTAAATAGAGTATAACGGTCCAATTTGATGCCTTAGGAATGCTCAATTCTATGCATAGACAAGTTTTTCACGTTTCGTGCAATTTTGAACTTAACTTGGTCTATGGCTTCTTTACCTAACGAAACGTTGTCCAAAAGCTAACTAGCAAGTTAAGACTTCTAAGAACACTAAATAGAGTATAACGGTCCAATTTGATGCCTTAGGAATGCTCAATTCTATGCATAGACAAGTTTTTTCACTGTTTCGTGCAATTTTGAACTTAACTTGGTCTATTGGCTTCTTTACCTAACGAAACGTTGTCCAAAAGCTAAACTAGCAAGTTAAGACTTCTAAGAACACTAAATAGAGTATAACGGTCCAATTTGATGCCTTAGGAATGCTCAATTCTATGCATAGACAAGTTTTTCACGTTTCGTGCAATTTTGAACTTAACTTGGTCTATTGGCTTCTTTACCTAACGAAACGTTGTCCAAAAGCTAAAACTAGCAAGTTAAGACTTCTAAGAACACTAAATAGAGTATAACGGTCCAATTTGATGCCTTAGGAATGCTCAATTCTATGCATAGACAAGTTTTTCACGTTTCGTGCAATTTTGAACTTAACTTGGTCTATTGGCTTCTTTACCTAACGAAACGTTGTCCAAAAGCTAAACTAGCAAGTTAAGACTTCTAAGAACACTAAATAGAGTATAACGGTCCAATTTGATGCCTTAGGAATGCTCAATTCTATGCATAGACAAGTTTTTCACGTTTCGTGCAATTTTGAACTTAACTTGGTCTATTGGCTTCTTTACCTAACGAAACGTTGTCCAAAGCTAAACTAGCAAGTTAAGACTTCTAAGAACACTAAATAGAGTATAACGGTCCAATTTGATGCCTTAGGAATGCTCAATTCTATGCATAGACAAGTTTTTCACGTTTCGTGCAATTTTGAACTTAACTTGGTCTATTGGCTTCTTTACCTAACGAAACGTTGTCCAAAAGCTAAACTAGCAAGTTAAGACTTCTAAGAACACTAAATAGAGTATAACGGTCCAATTTGATGCCTTAGGAATGCTCAATTCTATGCATAGACAAGTTTTTCACGTTTCGTGCAATTTTGAACTTAACTTGGTCTATTGGCTTCTTTACCTAACGAAACGTTGTCCAAAAGCTAAACTAGCAAGTTAAGACTTCTAAGAACACTAAATAGAGTATAACGGTCCAATTTGATGCCTTAGGAATGCTCAATTCTATGCATAGACAAGTTTTTCACGTTTCGTGCAATTTTGAACTTAACTTGGTCTATTGGCTTCTTTACCTAACGAAACGTTGTCCAAAAGCTAAACTAGCAAGTTAAGACTTCTAAGAACACTAAATAGAGTATAACGGTCCAATTTGATGCCTTAGGAATGCTCAATTCTATGCATAGACAAGTTTTTCACGTTTCGTGCAATTTTGAACTTAACTTGGTCTATTGGCTTCTTTACCTAACGAAACGTTGTCCAAAAGCTAAACTAGCAAGTTAAGACTTCTAAGAACACTAAATAGAGTATAACGGTCCAATTTGATGCCTTAGGAATGCTCAATTCTATGCATAGACAAGTTTTTCACGTTTCGTGCAATTTGAACTTAACTTGGTCTATTGGCTTCTTTACCTAACGAAACGTTGTCCAAAAGCTAAACTAGCGAGTTAAGACTTCTAAGAACACTAAATAGAGTATAACGGTCCCAATTTGATGCCTTAAGAATGCTCAATTCTATGCATAGACAAGTTTTTCACGTTTCGTGCAATTTTGAACTTAACTTGGTCTATTGGCTTCTTTACCTAACGAAACGTTGTCCAAAAGCTAAACTAGCAAGTTAAGACTTCTAAGAACACTAAATAGAGTATAACGGTCCAATTTGATGCCTTAGGAATGCTCAATTCTATGCATAGACAAGTTTTTTCATCGTTTTCGTGCAATTTTGAACTTAACTTGGTCTATTGGCTTCTTTACCTAACGAAACGTTGTCCAAAAGCTAAACTAGCAAGTTAAGACTTCTAAGAACACTAAATAGAGTATAACGGTCCAATTTGATGCCTTAGGAATGCTCAATTCTATGCGTAGACAAGTTTTTCACGTTTCGTGCAATTTTGAACTTAACTTGGTCTATTGGCTTCTTTACCTAACGAAACGTTGTCCAAAAGCTAAACTAGCAAGTTAAGACTTCTAAGAACACTAAATAGAGTATAACGGTCCAATTTGATGCCTTAGGAATGCTCAATTCTATGCATAGACAAGTTTTTCACGTTTCGTGTCAATTTTGAACTTAAACTTGGTCTATTGGCTTCTTTACCTAACGAAACGTTGTCCAAAAGCTAAACTAGCAAGTTAAGACTTCTAAGAACACTAAATAGAGTATAACGGTCCAATTTGATGCCTTAGGAATGCTCAATTCTATGCATAGACAAGTTTTTCACGTTTCGTGCAATTTTGAACTTAACTTGGTCTATTGGCTTCTTTACCTAACGAAACGTTGTCCAAAAGCTAAACTAGCAAGTTAAGACTTCTAAGAACACTAAATAGAGTATAACGGTCCAATTTGATGCCTTAGGAATGCTCAATTCTATGCATAGACAAGTTTTTCACGTTTCGTGCAATTTTGAACTTAACTTGGTCTATTGGCTTCTTTACCTAACGAAACGTTGTCCCAAAAGCTAAACTAGCAAGTTAAGACTTCTAAGAACACTAAATAGAGTATAACGGTCCAATTTGATGCCTTAGGAATGCTCAATTCTATGCATAGACAAGTTTTCACGTTTCGTGCAATTTTTGAACTTAACTTGGTCTATTGGCTTCTTTACCTAACGAAACGTTGTCCAAAAGCTAAACTAGCAAGTTAAGACTTCTAAGAACACTAAATAGAGTATAACGGTCCAATTTGATGCCTTAGGAATGCTCAATTCTATGCATAGACAAGTTTTTTCACGTTTCGTGCAATTTTGAACTTAACTTGGTCTATTGGCTTCTTTACCTAACGAAACGTTGTCCAAAAGCTAAACTAGCAAGTTAAGACTTCTAAGAACACTAAATAGAGTATAACGGTCCAATTTGATGCCTTAGGAATGCTCAATTCTATGCCTAGACAAGTTTTTCACGTTTCGTGCAATTTTGAACTTAACTTGGTCTATTGGCTTCTTTACCTAACGAAACGTTGTCCAAAAGCTAAACTAGCAAGTTAAGACTTCTAAGAACACTAAATAGAGTATAACGGTCCAATTTGATGCCTTAGGAATGCTCAATTCTATGCATAGACAAGTTTTTCACGTTTCGTGCAATTTGAACTTAACTTGGTCTATTGGCTTCTTTACCTAACGAAACGTTGTCCAAAAGCTAAACTAGCAAGTTAAGACTTCTAAGAACACTAAATAGAGTATAACGGTCCAATTTGATGCCTTAGGAATGCTCAATTCTATGCATAGGACAAGTTTTTCATCGTTTCGTGCAATTTTGAACTTAACTTGGTCTATTGGCTTCTTTACCTAACGAAACGTTGTCCAAAAGCTAAACTAGCAAGTTAAGACTTCTAAGAACACTAAATAGAGTATAACGGTCCAATTTGATGCCTTAGGAATGCTCAAGTTCTATGCGTAGACAAGTTTTTTCACGTTTCGTGCAATTTTGAACTTAACTTGGTCTATTGGCTTCTTTACCTAACGAAACGTTGTCCAAAAGCTAAACTAGCAAGTTAAGACTTCTAAGAACACTAAATAGAGTATAACGGTCCAATTTGATGCCTTAGGAATGCTCAATTCTATGCATAGACAAGTTTTTCACGTTTCGTGCAATTTTGAACTTAACTTGGTCTATTGGCTTCTTTACCTAACGAAACGTTGTCCAAAAGCTAAACTAGCAAGTTAAGACTTCTAAGAACACTAAATAGAGTATAACGGTCCAATTTGATGCCTTAGGAATGCTCAATTCTATGCATAGACAAGTTTTTCATCGTTTCGTGCAATTTTGAACTTAACTTGGTCTATTGGCTTCTTTACCTAACGAAACGTTGTCCAAAAGCTAAACTAGCAAGTTAAGACTTCTAAGAACACTAAATAGAGTATAACGGTCCAATTTGATGCCTTAGGAATGCTCAATTCTATGCATAGACAAGTTTTTCACGTTTCGTGCAATTTTGAACTTAACTGGTCTATTGGCTTCTTTACCTAACGAAACGTTGTCCAAAAGCTAAACTAGCAAGTTAAGACTTCTAAGAACACTAAATAGAGTATAACGGTCCAATTTGATGCCTTAGGAATGCTCAATTCTATGCATAGACAAGTTTTTCACGGTTTCGTGCAATTTTGAACTTAACTTGGTCTATTGGCTTCTTTACCTAACGAAACGTTGTCCAAAAGCTAAACTAGCAAGTTAAGACTTCTAAGAACACTAAATAGAGTATAACGGTCCAATTTGATGCCTTAGGAATGCTCAATTCTATGCATAGACAAGTTTTTCACGTTTCGTGCAATTTTGAACTTAACTTGGTCTATTGGCTTCTTTACCTAACGAAACGTTGTCCAAAAGCTAAACTAGCAAGTTAAGACTTCTAAGAACACTAAATAGAGTATAACGGTCCAATTTGATGCCTTAGGAATGCTCAATTCTATGCATAGACAAGTTTTTCACGTTTCGTGCAATTTTGAACTTAACTTGGTCTATTGGCTTCTTTACCTAACGAAACGTTGGTCCAAAAGCTAAACTAGCAAGTTAAGACTTCTAAGAACACTAAATAGAGTATAACGGTCCAATTTGATGCCTTAGGAATGCTCAATTCTATGCATAGACAAGTTTTTCACGTTTCGTGCAATTTTGAACTTAACTTGGTCTATTGGCTTCTTTACCTAACGAAACGTTGTCCAAAAGCTAAACTAGCAAGTTAAGACTTCTAAGAACACTAAATAGAGTATAACGGTCCAATTTGATGCCTTAGGAATGCTCAGTTCTATGCGTAGACAAGTTTTTCTACGTTTCGTGCAATTTTGAACTTAACTTGGTCTATTGGCTTCTTTACCTAACGAAACGTTGTCCAAAAGCTAAACTAGCAAGTTAAGACTTCTAAGAACACTAAATAGAGTATAACGGTCCAATTTGATGCCTTAGGAATGCTCAATTCTATGCATAGACAAGTTTTTCACGTTTCGTGCAATTTTGAACTTAACTTGGTCTATGGCTTCTTTACCTAACGAAACGTTGTCCAAAAGCTAAACTAGCAAGTTAAGACTTCTTAAGAACACTAAATAGAGTATAACGGTCCAATTTGATGCCTTAGGAATGCTCAATTCTATGCATAGACAAGTTTTTCACTGTTTCGTGCAATTTTGAACTTAACTTGGTCTATTGGCTTCTTTACCTAACGAAACGTTGTCCAAAGCTAAACTAGCAAGTTAAGACTTCTAAGAACACTAAATAGAGTATAACGGTCCAATTTGATGCCTTAGGAATGCTCAATTCTATGCATAGACAAGTTTTTCACGTTTCGTGCAATTTTGAACTTAACTTGGTCTATTGGCTTCTTTACCTAACGAAACGTTGTCCAAAAGCTAAACTAGCAAGTTAAGACTTCTAAGAACACTAAATAGAGTATAACGGTCCAATTTGATGCCTTAGGAATGCTCAATTCTATGCATAGACAAGTTTTTCACGTTTCGTGCAATTTTGAACTTAACTTGGTCTATTGGCTTCTTTACCTAACGAAACGTTGTCCAAAAGCTAAACTAGCAAGTTAAGACTTCTAAGAACACTAAATAGAGTATAACGGTCCAATTGATGCCTTAGGAATGCTCAATTCTATGCATAGACAAGTTTTTCACGTTTTCGTGCAATTTTGAACTTAACTTGGTCTATTGGCTTCTTTACCTAACGAAACGTTGTCCAAAAGCTAAACTAGCAAGTTAAGACTTCTAAGAACACTAAATAGAGTATAACGGTCCAATTTGATGCCTTAGGAATGCTCAATTCTATGCATAGACAAGTTTTTCACGTTTCGTGCAATTTTGAACTTAACTTGGTCTATTGGCTTCTTTACCTAACGAAACGTTGTCCAAAAGCTAAACTAGCAAGTTAAGACTTCTAAGAACACTAAATAGAGTATAACGGTCCAATTTGATGCCTTAGGAATGCTCAATTCTATGCATAGACAAGTTTTTCACGTTTCGTGCAATTTTGAACTTAACTTGGTCTATTGGCTTCTTTACCTAACGAAACGTTGTCCAAAAGCCTAAACTAGCAAGTTAAGACTTCTAAGAACACTAAATAGAGTATAACGGTCCAATTTGATGCCTTAGGAATGCTCAATTCTATGCATAGACAAGTTTTTCACTGTTTCGTGCAATTTTGAACTTAACTTGGTCTATTGGCTTTCTTTACCTAACGAAACGTTGTCCAAAAGCTAAAACTAGCAAGTTAAGACTTCTAAGAACACTAAATAGAGTTATAACGGTCCAATTTGATGCCTTAGGAATGCTCAATTCTATGCATAGACAAGTTTTTCACGTTTCGTGCAATTTGAACTTAACTTGGTCTATTGGCTTCTTTACCTAACGAAACGTTGTCCAAAAGCTAAACTAGCAAGTTAAGACTTCTAAGAACACTAAATAGAGTATAACGGTCCAATTTGATGCCTTAGGATATGCTCAATTCTATGCGTAGACAAGTTTTCATCGTTTCGTGCAATTTTTGAACTTAACTTGGTCTATTGGCTTCTTTAACCTAACGAAACGTTGTCCAAAAGCTAAACTAGCAAGTTAAGACTTCTAAGAACACTAAATAGAGTATAACGGTCCAATTTGATGCCTTAGGAATGCTCAATTCTATAGCATAGACAAGTTTTTTCACGTTTCGTGCAATTTTGAACTTAACTTGGTCTATTGGCTTCTTTACCTAACGAAACGTTGTCCAAAAGCTAAACTAGCAAGTTAAGACTTCTAAGAACACTAAATAGAGTATAACGGTCCAATTTGATGCCTTAGGAATGCTCAATTCTATGCATAGACAAGTTTTCACGTTTTCGTGCAATTTTGAACTTAACTTGGTCTATTGGCTTCTTTACCTAACGAAACGTTGTCCAAAAGCTAAACTAGCAAGTTAAGACTTCTAAGAACACTAAATAGAGTATAACGGTCCAATTTGATGCCTTAGGAATGCTCAATTCTATGCATAGACAAGTTTTTCACAGTTTCGTGCAATTTTGAACTTAACTTGGTCTATTGGCTTCTTTACCTAACGAAACGTTGTCCAAAAGCTAAACTAGCAAGTTAAGACTTCTAAGAACACTAAATAGAGTATAACGGTCCAATTTGATGCCTTAGGAATGCTCAATTCTATGCATTAGACAAGTTTTTCACGTTTCGTGCAATTTTGAACTTAACTTAGGTCTATTAGGCTTCTTTACCTAACGAACGTTGTCCAAAAGCTAAACTAGCAAGTTAAGACTTCTAAGAACACTAAATAGAGTATAACGGTCCAATTTGATGCCTTAGGAATGCTCAATTCTATGCATAGACAAGTTTTTCACGTTTCGTGCAATTTTGAACTTACTTGGTCTATTGGCTTCTTTACCTAACGAAACGTTTGTCCAAAAGCTAAACTAGCAAGTTAAGACTTCTAAGAACACTAAATAGAGTATAACGGTCCAATTGATGCCTTAGGAATGCTCAATTCTATGCATAGACAAGTTTTTCACGTTTCGGCAATTTTGAACTTAACTTGGTCTATTGGCTTCTTTACCTAACGAAAACGTTGTCCAAAGCTAAACTAGCAAGTTAAGACTTCTAAGAACACTAAATAGAGTATAACGGTCCAATTTGATGCCTTAGGAATGCTCAATTCTATGCATAGACAAGTTTTTTCACGTTTCGTGCAATTTTGAACTTAACTTGGTTTATTGGCTTCTTTACCTAACGAAACGTTGTCCAAAAGTTAAACTAGCAAGTTAAGACTTCTAAGAACACTAAATAGAGTATAACGGTCCCAATTTGATGCCTTAGGAATGCTCAATTCTATGCATAGACAAGTTTTTTACATTTCGTGCAATTTTGAACTTAACTTGGTCTATTGGCTTCTTTACCTAATGAAACGTTGTCCAAAATCTAGACTAGCAAGTTAAGACTTCTAAGAACACTAAATAGAGTATAACGGTCTAATTTGATGCCTTAGGAATGCTCAATTCTATGCATAGACAAGTTTTTCACGTTTCGTGCAATTTTGAACTTAACTTGGTCTATTGGCTTCTTTACCTAATGAAACGTTGTCCAAAAGCAAAACTAGCAAGTTAAGACTTTCTAGAACACTAAATAGAGTATAACGGTCCAATTTGATGCCTTAGGAATGCTCAATTCTATGCATAGACAAGTTTTTCACGTCTCGTGCAATTTTGAACTTAACTTGGTCTATTGGCTTCTTTACCTAACGAAACGTTGTCCAAAAGCAAAACTAGCAAGTTAAGATTTCTAAGAACACTAAATAGAGTATAACGGTCTAATTTGATGCCTTAGGAATGCTCAATTTCTATGCATAGACAAGTTTTTTCACGTTTCGTGCAATTTTGAACTTAACTTGGTCTATTGGCTTCTTTACCTAACGAAACGTTGTCCAAAAGCTAAACTAGCAAGTTAAGACTTCTAAGAACACTAAATAGAGTATAACGGTCCAATTTGATGCCTTAGGAATGCTCAATTCTATGCATAGACAAGTTTTCACGTTTCGTGCAATTTTGAACTTAACTTGGTCTATTGGCTTCTTTACCTAACGAAACGTTGTCCAAAAGCTAAACTAGCAAGTTAAGACTTCTAAGAACACTAAATAGAGTATAACGGTCCAATTTGATGCCTTAGGAATGCTCAATTCTATGCATAGACAAGTTTTTCACGTTTCGTGCAATTTTGAACTTAACTTGGTCTATTGGCTTCTTTACCTAACGAAACGTTGTCCAAAAGCTAAACTAGCAAGTTAAGACTTCTAAGAAACACTAAATAGAGTATAACGGTCCAATTTGATGCCTTAGGAATGCTCAATTCTATGCATAGACAAGTTTTTCACGTTTCGTGCAATTTTGAACTTAACTTGGTCTATTGGCTTCTTTACCTAACGAAACGTTGTCCAAAAGCTAAACTAGCAAGTTAAGACTTCTAAGAACACTAAATAGAGTATAACGGTCCAATTTGATGCCTTAGGAATGCTCAATTCTATGCATAGACAAGTTTTTCACGTTTCGTGCAATTTTGAACTTAACTTGGTCTATTGGCTTCTTACCTAACGAAACGTTGTCCAAAAGCTAAACTAGCAATGTTAAGACTTCTAAGAACACTAAATAGAGTATAACGGTCCAATTTGATGCCTTAGGAATGCTCAATTCTATGCATAGACAAGTTTTCACGTTTCGTGCAATTTTGAACTTAACTTGGTCTATTGGCTTCTTTACCTAACGAAACGTTGTCCAAAAGCTAAACTAGCAAGTTAAGACTTCTAAGAACACTAAATAGAGTATAATCGGTCCAATTTGATGCCTTAGGAATGCTCAATTCTATGCATAGACAAGTTTTCACCGTTTCGTGCAATTTTGAACTTAACTTGGTCTATGGGCTTCTTTACCTAACGAAACGTTGTCCAAAAGCTAAACTAGCAAGTTAAGACTTCTAAGAACACTCAATAGAGTATAACGGTCCAATTTGATGCCTTAGGAATGCTCAATTCTATGCATAGACAAGTTTTCACTGTTTCGTGCAATTTTGAACTTAACTTGGTCTATTGGCTTCTTTACCTAACGAAACGTTGTCCAAAAGCTAAACTATCAAGTTAAGACTTCTAAGAACACTAAATAGAGTGTAACGGTCCAATTTGATGCCTTAGGAATGCTCAATTCTATGCATAGACAAGTTTTTCACGTTTCGTGCAATTTTGAACTTAACTTGGTCTATTGGCTTCTTTACCTAACGAAACGTTGTCCAAAGCTAAACTAGCAAGTTAAGACTTCTAAGAACACTAAATAGAGTATAACGGTCCAATTTGATGCCTTAGGAATGCTCAATTCTATGCATAGACAAGTTTTTCACGTTTCGTGCAATTTTGAACTTAACTTGGTCTATTGGCTTCTTTACACTAACGAAACGTTGTCCAAGAGCTAAACTAGCAAGTTAAGACTTCTAAGAACACTAAATAGAGTATAACGGTCCAATTGGATGCCTTAGGAATGCTCAATTCTATGCATAGACAAGTTTTTCACGTTTCGTGCAATTTTGAACTTAACTTGGTCTATTGGCTTCTTTACCTAACGAAACGTTGTCCAAAGCTAAACTAGCAAGTTAAGACTTCTAAGAACACTAAATAGAGTATAACGGTCCAATTTGATGCCTTAGGAATGCTCAATTCTATGGCATAGACAAGTTTTTCACGTTTCGTGCAATTTTGAACTTAACTTGGTCTATTGGCTTCTTTACCTAACGAAAGGTTGTCCAAAAGCTAAACTAGCAAGTTAAGACTTCTAAGAACACTAAATAGAGTATAACGGTCCAATTTGATGCCTTAGGAATGCTCAATTCTATGCATAGACAAGTTTTTCACGTTTCGTGCAATTTTGAACTTAACTTGGTCTATTGGCTTCTTTACCTAACGAAACGTTGTCCAAAAGCTAAACTAGCAAGTTAAGACTTCTAAGAACACTAAATAGAGTATAACGGTCCAATTTGATGCCTTAGGAATGCTCAATTCTATGCATAGACAAGTTTTTCACGTTTCGTGCAATTTTGAACTTAACTTGGTCTATTGGCTTCTTTACCTAACGAAACGTTGTCCAAAAGCTAAACTAGCAAGTTAAGACTTCTAAGAACACTAAATAGAGTATAACGGTCCAATTTGATGCCTTAGGAATGCTCAATTCTATGCAGTAGACAAGTTTTTCACGTTTCGTGCAATTTTGAACTTAACTTGGTCTATTGGCTTCTTTACCTAACGAAACGTTGTCCAAAAGCTAAACTAGCAAGTTAAGACTTTCTAAGAACACTAAATAGAGTATAACGGTCCAATTTGATGCCTTAGGAATGCTCAATTCTATGCATAGACAAGTTTTTCACGTTTCGTGCAATTTTGAACTTAACTTGGTCTATTGGCTGCTTTACCTAACGAAACGTTGTCCAAAAGCTAAACTAGCAAGTTAAGACTTCTAAGAACACTAAATAGAGTATAACGGTCCAATTTGATGCCTTAGGAATGCTCAATTCTATGCAGTAGACAAGTTTTTTCACGTTTCGATGCAATTTTGAACTTAACTTGGTCTATTGGCTTCTTTACCTAACGAAACGTTGTCCAAAAGCTAAACTAGCAAGTTAAGACTTCTAAGAACACTAAATAGAGTATAACGGTCCAATTGATGCCTTAGGAATGCTCAATTCTATGGCATAGACAAGTTTTTCACGTTTCGGCAATTTTGAACTTAACTTGGTCTATTGGCTTCTTTACCTAACGAAACGTTGTCCAAAAGCTAAACTAGCAATGTTAAGACTTCTAAGAAACAATAAATAGAGTATAACGGTCCAATTTGATGCCTTAGGAATGCTCAATTCTATGCATAGACAAGTTTTTCACGTTTCGTGCAATTTGAACTTAACTTGGTCTATTGGCTTCTTTACCTAACGAAACGTTGTCCAAAAGCTAAACTAGCAAGGTTAAGACTTCTAAGAACACTAAATAGAGTATAACGGTCCAATTTGATGCCTTAGGAATGCTCAATTCTATGCATAGACAAGTTTTCACGTTTCGTGCAATTTTGAACTTAACTTGGTCTATTGGCTTCTTTACCTAACGAAACGTTGTCCAAAAGCTAAACTAGCAAGTTAAGACTTCTAAGAACACTAAATAGAGTATAACGGTCCAATTTGATGCCTTAGGAATGCTCAATTCTATGCATAGACAAGTTTTTCATCGTTTCGTGCAATTTTGAACTTAACTTGGTCTATTGGCTTCTTTACCTAACGAAACGTTGTCCAAAAGCTAAACTAGCAAGTTAAGACTTCTAAGAACACTAAATAGAGTATAACGGTCCAATTTGATGCCTTAGGAATGCTCAAGTTCTATGCATAGACAAGTTTTTCCTCGTTTCGTGCTAATTTTGAACTTAACTTGGTCTATTGGCTTCTTTACCGACCGAAACGTTGTCCAAAAGCTAAACTAGCAAGTTAAGACTTCAAAGAACACTAAATAGAGTATAACGGTCCAATTTGATGCCTTAGGAATGCTCAATTCTATGCATAGACAAGTTTTTCACGTTTCGTGCAATTTTGAACTTAACTTGGTCTATTGGCTTCTTACCTAACGAAAACGTTGTCCAAAAGCTAAACTAGCAAGTTAAGACTACTAAGAACACCTAAATAGAGTATAACGGTCCAATTTTGATGCCCTTAGGAATGCTCAATTCTATGCATAGACAAGTTTTTCACGTTTCGTGCAATTTTGAACTTAACTTGGTCTATTGGCTTACTTACCTAACGAAACGTTGTCCAAAAGCTAAACTAGACATGTTAAGACTTCTAAGAACACTAAATAGAGTATAACGGTCCAATTTGATGCCTTAGGAATGCTCAATTCTATGCATAGACAAGTTTTTCACGTTTCGTGCAATTCTGAACTTAACTTGGTCTATGGCTTATTTCCCTAACGAAATGTTGTCCAAAAGCTAAACTAGCAAGTTAAGACTTCGTAAGAACACTAAATAGAGTATAACGGTCCAATTTGATGCCTTAGGAATGCTTCAGTTCTATGCGTAGACAAGTTTTCCTCGTTTCGGTGCAATTTTGAACTTAACTTGGTCTATGGGCTTTCTTTACCTAACGAAACGTTGTCCAAAAGCTAAACTAGCAAGTTAAGACTTCTAAGAACACTAAATAGAGTATAACGGTCCAATTTGATGCCTTAGGAATGCTCAGATTCTATGCAGTAGACAAGTTTTTTCACGTTTCGTGCAATTTTGAACTTAACTTGTTCTATTGGCTTCTTTACCTAACGAAAAGTTGTCCAAAAGCTAAACTAGCAAGTTAAGACTTCTAAGAACACTAAATAGAGTATAACGGTCCAATTTGATGCCTTAGGAATGCTCAATTCTATGCGTAGACAAGTTTTTCACGTTTCGTGCAATTTTCAACTTAACTTGGTCTATTGGCTTATTTACCTAACGAAACGTTGTCCAAAAGCTAAACTAGCAAGTTAAGACTTCTAAGAACACTAAATAGAGTATAACGGTCCAATTTGATGCCTTAGGAATGCTCAATTCTATGCATAGACAAGTTTTTCACGTTTCGATGCAATTTTGAACTTAACTTGGTCTATTGGCTTCTTTACCTAACGAAACGTTGTCCAAAAGCTAAACTAGCAAGTTAAGACTTCTAAGAACACTAAATAGAGTATAACGGTCCAATTTGATGCCTTAGGAATGCTCAATTCTATGCATAGACAAGTTTTTCACGTTTCGTTGCAATTTTGAACTTAACTTGGTCTATTGGCTTCTTTACCTAACGAAACGTTGTCCAAAGCTAAACTAGCAAGTTAAGACTCTAAGAACACTAAATAGAGTATAACGGTCCAATTTGAGGCCTTAGGAATGCTCAATTCTATGCATAGACAAGTTTTTCACGTTTCGTGCAATTTTGAACTTAACTTGGTCTATTGGCTTCTTTACCTAACGAACGTTGTCCAAAAGCTAAACTAGCAAGTTAAGACTTCTAAGAACACTAAATAGAGTATAACGGTCCAATATGTGGCCTTAGGAATGCTCAATTCTATGCATAGACAAGTTTTTCACGTTTCGTGCAATTTTGAACTTAACTTGGTCTATTGGCTTCTTTACCTAACGAAACGTTGTCCAAAAGCTAAACTAGCAAGTTATGACTTCTAAGACCACTAAATAGAGTATAACGGTCCAATTAGAGGCCTTAGGAATGCTCAATTCTATGCATAGACAAGTTTTTCACGTTTCGTGCAATTTTAAACTTAACTTGGTCTATTGGCTTCTTTACCTAACGAAACGTTGTCCAAAAGCTAAACTAGCAGTTAAGACTTCTAAGAACACTAAATAGAGTATAACGGTCCAATTTGATGCCTTAGGAATGCTCAATTCTTTGCATAGACAAGTTTTTCACGTTTCGTGCAATTTTGAACTTAACTTGGTCTATTGGCTTCTTTACCTAACGAAACGTTGTCCAAAAGCTAAACTAGCAAGTTAAGACTTCTAAGAACACTAAATAGAGTATAACGGTCCAATTTGATGCCTTAGGAATGCTCAATTCTATGCATAGACAAGTTTTTCACGTTTCGTGCAATTTTGAACTTAACTTGGTCTATTGGCTTCTTTACCTAACGAAACGTTGTCCAAAAGCTAAACTAGCAAGTTAAGACTTCTAAGAAACTAAATAGAGTGTAACGGTCCAATTTGATGCCTTAGGAATGCTCAATTCTATGCCATAGACAAGTTTTTCACGTTTCGTGCAATTTTGAACTTAACTTGGTCTATTGGCTTCTTTACCTAACGAAACGTTGTCCAAAGCTAAACTAGCCACGTTAAGACTACTAAGAACACTAAATAGAGTATAACGGTCCAATTTTATGCCCTAGGAATGCTCAAGTCTATGCATAGACTAAGTTTTTCACGTTTCGTGCAATTTTGAACTTAACTTGGTCTATTGGCTTCTTTACCTACCGAAACGTTGTCCAAAAGCTAAACTAGCAGGTTAAGACTTCTAAGAACTACTAAATAGAGTATAACGGTCCAACTTTGATGCCTTAGGAATGCTCAATTCTATGCATAGACAAGTTTTTCACGTTTCGTGCAATTTTGAACTTAACTTGGTCTATTGGCTTCTTTACCTAACGAAACGTTGTCCGAAAGCTAAACTAGCAAGTTAAGACTTCTAAGAACACTAAATAGAGTATAACGGTCCACTTTCGATGTCCTTAGGAATGCTCAATTCTATGCATAGACAAGTTTTTCACGTTTCGTGCAATTTTGAACTTAACTTGGTATACGTCTTCTTTACCTAACGAAACGTTGTCCAAAATCTAAACTAGCAAGTTAACACTTTGTAGAACACTAAATAGAGTATAATGGTCCAATTTGATGCCTTAGGAATGCTCAGTTCTATGCGTAGACAAGTTTTTCCTCGTTTCGTGCAATTTTAGAACTTAATCTTGGTCTATGGCTTCTTTACCTAACGAAACGTTGTCCAAAAGCTAAAACTAGCAAGTTAAGACTTCTAAGAACACTAAATAGAGTATAACGGTCCAATTTTATGCCTGAGGAATGCTCAGTTCTATGCGTAGACAAGTTTTTCCTCGTTCGTTGCTATTTTGAACTTTAACTTGATCTATTGGCTTCTTTACCTAGCGAAACGTTGTCCAAAAGCTAAACTAGCAAGTTAAGACTTCCAAGAAAACTAATTAGAGTATAACGGTCCAATTTGATGCCTTAGGAATGCTCAATTCTATGCCATAGACAAGTTTTCACGTTTCGTGCAATTTTGAACTTAACTTGGTCTATTGGCTTCTTTACCTAACGAAACGTTGTCCAAAAGCTAAACTAGCCACTTAAGACTACTAAGAACACTAAATAGAGTATAACGGTCCAATTTTATGCCTTAGGAATGCTCAAGTCTATGCATAGACAAGTTTTTTCACGTTTCGTGCAATTTTGAACTTAACTTGGTCTATTGGCCTCTTTACCTAACGAAACGTTGTCCAAAAGCTAAACTAACATGTTAAGACTTCTAAGAACAATAAATAGAGTATAACGGTCCAATTTGATGCCTTAGGAATGCTCAATTCTATGCATAGACAAGTTTTCACGTTTCGTGCAATTCTGAACCTTAACTTGGTCTATGGCTTCTTTACCTAACGAAATGTTGTCCAAAGCTAAACTAGCAAGTTAAGACTTCTAAGAACACTAAATAGAGTATAACGGTCCAATTTGATGCCTGAGGAATGCTCAATTCTATGCGTAGACAAGTTTTCCTCATTTCGTGCTATTTTGAAATTTAACTTGGTCTATTGGCTTCTTTACCTAACGAAACGTTGTCCAAAACCTAACTAGCAAGTTAGACTTCCAAGAAAATAAATAGAGTATAACGGTCCAATTTGAAGCCTTAGGAATGCTCAATTCTATCCATAGACAAGTTTTCACGTTTCGTGCAATTTTGAACTTAACTTGGTCTATTGGCTTCTTTACCTAACGAAACGTTGTCCAAAGCTAAACTAGCCACGTTAAGACTACAAAGAACACTAAATAGAGTATAACGGTCCAATTTTATTCCTTAGGAATGCTCAAGTCTATGCATAGACAAGTTTTTCACGTTTCGTGCAATTTTGAACTTAACTTGGTCTATTGGCCTATTTTCCTAACGAAACGTTGTCCAAAAACTAAACTAACAATGTTAAGACTTCTAAGAATAATAAATAGAGTATAACGGTCCAATTTGATGCCTTAGGAATGCTCAATTCTATGCATAGACAAGTTTTTCACGTTTCGTGCAATTCTGAACTTAACTTGCTCTATGGGCTTCTTTACCTAACGAAATGTTGTCCAAAAGCTAAACTAGCAAGTTAAAACTTCGTAGAACACTAAATAGAGTATAATGGTCCAATTTGATGCCTTAGGAATGCTCAGTTCTATGCGTAGACAAGTTTTTCTCGTTTCGTGCAATTTTAAACTTATCTTGGTCTATGGGCTTTTTTACCTAACGAAACGTTGTCCAAAAGCTAAACTAGCAAGTTAAGACTTCAAAGAACACTAATTAGAGTGTAACAGGTCTAATTTGATGCCTTAATAATGCTCAGTTCTTTGCGTAGACAAGTTTTCCTCGTTTTGTGCAATATTGAGCTTAACTTGGTCTATTGGCTTCTTTACCTAACGAAACGTTGTCCAAAAGCCAAACAAGCAAGTTAAGACTTCTAAGAACACTAAATAGAGTGTAACGGTCCAATTTGATGCCTTAGGAATGCTCAATTCTATGCATGGACAAGTTTTTCACGTTTTGTGCAATTTTGAACGTGACTTGGTCTATTGGCTTCTTTACCTAACGAAACGTTGTCCAAAATCTAAACTAGCAAGTTAAGACTTCTAAGAACACTAAATAGAGTATAACTGTCCAATTTGAAGCCTTAGGAATGCTCAATTGTATCCATATACAAGTTTTTCACGTTTCTTGCAATTTTGAACTTAACTTGGTCTATTGGCTTCTTTACCTAACGAAACATTGTCCAAAAGCTAAACTAGCCACTTAAGACTACAAAGAACACTAAATAGAGTATAACGTTCCAATTTTATTCCTTAGGAATGCTCAAGTCTATGCATAGACAAGTTTTTCACGTTTCGTGCAATTTTGAACTTAACTTGGTCTATTGGCCTCTTTACCTAACGAAACATTGTCCAAAAGCTAAACTAACATGTTAAGACTTCTAAGAACAATAAATAGAGTATAACGGTCCAATTTGATGCCTTAGGAATGCTCAATTCTATGCATAGACAAGTTTTCACGTTTTGTGCAATTCTGAACTTAACTTGGTCTATGGGCTTCTTTACCTAACGAAATGTTGTCCAAAAGCTAAACTAGAGAGTTAAAACTTCGTAAAACACTAAATAGAGTATAATGGTCCAATTTGATGACTTAGGAATGCTCAGTTCTATGCGTAGACAAGTTTTTCCTCGTTTCGTGCAATTTTAAACTTATCTTGGTCTATGGGCTTTTTTACCTAACGAAACGTTGTCCAAAAGCTAAACTAGCAAGTTAAGACTTCTAAGAACACTAATTAGAGTGTAACAGTCTAATTTGATGCCTTAGGAATGCTCAGTTCTTTGCGTAGACAAGTTTTTCCTCGTTTTGTGCAATATTGAGCTTAACTTGGTCTATTGGCTTCTTTACCTAACGAAACGTTGTCCAAAAGCCAAACTAGCAAGTCAAGACTTCTAAGAACACTAAATAGAGTGTAACGGTCCAATTTGATGCCTTAGGAATGCTCAATTCTATGCATGGACAAGTTTTTCACGTTTTGTGCAATTTTGAACTTAACTTGGTCTATTGGCTTCTTTACCTAACGAAACATTGTTCAAGCTAAACTAGCAAGTTAAGACTTCTAAGAACACTACATAGAGTATAACGATCCAATTTGATGCCTGAGGAATGTTAGTTCTATGCGTAGTATAGTTTTCCTCGTTTTGTGCAATTTTGAGCTTAACTTGATCTATTGGCTTTTTTACCTAACGAAACGTTGTCCAAAAGCTAAACTAGCAAGTTAAGACTTCCAAGAAAACTAAATAGAGTATAACGGTCCAATTTGAAGCCTTAGGAATGCTCAATTCTATGCATGGACAAGTTTTTCACGTTTTATGCAATTTTGAACTTAACTTGGTCTATTGGCTTCTTTACCTAACGAAACATTGTTCAAGCTAAACTAGCAAGTTAAGACTTCTAAGAACACTACATAGAGTATAACGGTCCAATTTGATGCCTGAGGAATGCTCAGTTCTATGCGTAGACAAGTTTTTCTCGTTTTGTGCAATATTGAGCTTAACTTGATCTATTGGCTTTTTTACATAACGAAACGTTGTCCAAAAGCTAAACTAGCAAGTTAAGACTTCTAAGAACACTAAATAGAGTGTAACGGTCTAATTTGATGCCTTAGGAATGCTCAATTCTATGCATGGACAAGTTTTTCACGTTTCGTGCAATTTTGAACGTAACTTGGTCTATTGGCTTCTTTACCTAACGAAACGTTGTCCAAAATCTAAACTAGCAAGTTAAGACTTCTAAGAACACTAAATACAGTATAACAGTCCAATTTGAAGCCTTAGGAATGCTCAATTGTATCCATAGACAAGTTTTCACGTTTCGTGCAATTTTGAACTTAACTTGGTCTATTGGCTTCTTTACCTAACGAAACGTTGTCCAAAGGCTAAACGAGCCACTTAAGACTTCAAAGAACACTAAATAGAGTATAACGGTCCAATTTTATTCCTTAGGAATGCTCAAGTCTATGCATAGACAAGGTTTTCACTTTTCGTGCAATTTTGAACTTAACTTGGTCTATTGGCTTCTTTACCTAACGAAACGTTGTCCAAAAGCTAAACTAGCAAGTTAAGACTTCTAAGAACACTAAATAAATTATAACGGTCCAACTGGATGCCTTAGGACTGCTCAATTCCATGCATAGACAAGTTTTTCACGTTTCGGGCAATTTTGAACTTAACTTGGTCTATTGGCTTCTTTACCTAACGAAACGTTGTCCGAAAGCTAAACTAGCAAGTTAAGACTTCTAAGAACACTAAATAGAGTATAACGGTCCAATTTTATGCCTGAGGAATGCTCAGTTCTATGCGTAGACAAGTTTTCCTCGTTTTGTGCAATATTGAGCTTAACTTGGTCTATTGGCTTCTTTACCTAACGAAACGTTGTCCAAAAGCCAAACTAGCAAGTCAAGACTTCTAAGAACACTAAATAGAGTGTAACGGTCCAATTTGATGCCTTAGGAATGCTCAATTCTATGCGTAGACAAGTTTTCCTCGTTTTGTGCAATTTTGAGCTTAACTTGGTCTAGTGGCTTCTTTACCTAACGAAACGTTGTCCAAAAGCTAAACTAGCAAGCTAAGACCTCTAAGAACACTAAATAGAGTATTACCGTCCAATTTGATGCCTTATGAATGCTCAATTCTATTCATGGACAAGTTTTTCACGTTTCGTGCAATTTTGAACTTAACTTGGTCTATTGGCTTCTTTACCTAACGAAACGTTGTCCAAAAGCTAAACGAACATGTTAAGACTTTTAAGAACACTAAATAGAGTATAACGGTTCAATTTGATGCCTTAGGAATACTCAATTCTATGCATAGACAAGTTTTTCACGTTTTGTGCAATTTTGAACTTAACTTGGTCTATTGGCTTCTTTACCTAACGAAACGTTGTTCAAAAGCTAAACTAGCAAGTTAAGACTTCTAAGAACACTACATAGAGTATAACGGTCCAATTTGATGCCTGAGGAATGCTCAGTTCTATGCGTAGACAAGTTTTCCTCGTTTTGTGCAATTTTGAGCTTAACTTGGTCTAGTGGCTTCTTTACCTAACGAAACGTTGTCCAAAAGCTAAACTAGCAAGCTAAGACCTCTAAGAACACTAAATAGAGTATTACCGTCCAATTTGATGCCTTACGAATGCTCAATTCTATGCATGGACAAGTTTTTCACGTTTCGTGCAATTTTGAACTTAACTTGGTCTATTGGCTTCTTTACCTAACGAAACGTTGACCAAAAGCTAAACGAACATGTTAAGACTTTTAAGAACACTAAATAGAGTATAACGGTTCAATTTGATGCCTTAGGAATGCTCAATTCTATGCATAGACAAGATTTTCACGTTTCGTGCAATTTTGAACTTAACTTGGTCTATTGGCTTCTTTACCTAACGAAACGTTGTCCGAAAGCTAAACTAGCAAGTTAAGACTTCTAAGAACACTAAATAGAGTATAATAGTCCACTTCGATGTCTTAGGAATGCTCAATTCTACGCATAGACAAGTTTTTCACGTTTCGTACAATTTTGAACTTAACTTGGTCTACGGGCTTCTTCACCTAACGAAACGTTGTCCAAAATCTAAACTAGCAAGTTAAAACTTTGTAGAACACTAAATAGAGTATAATGGTCCAATTTGATGCCTTAGGAATGCTCAGTTCTATGCGTAGACAAGTTTTCCTCGTTTCGTGCAATTTTAAACTTATCTTGGTCTATGGCCTTCTTTACCGAACGAAACGTTGTCGAAAACCTAAACTAGCAAGTTAAAACTTTGTAGAACACTAAATAGAGTATAACGGTGCAATTTGATTCCTTAGGAATGCTCAGTTCTATGCGTATACAAGTTTTTCTCGTTTCATGCAATTTTGAACTTAACTTGTTCTATTGGCTTCTTTACCTAACGAACTGTTGTCCAAAAGCTAAACTAGCAAGCTAAGACCTCCAAGAACACTAAATAGAGTATTACCGTCCAATTTGATGCCTTACGAATGCTCAATTCTATGCATGGACAAGTTTTTCACGTTTCGTGCAATTTTGAACTTAACTTGGTCTATTGGCTTCTTTACCTTACGAAACGTTGTCCAAAAGCTAAACTAGCAAGTTAAAACTTCGTGGAACACTAAATATAGCATAATGGTCCTATTTGATGCCTTAGGAATGCTCAGTTCTATGCGTAGACAAGTTTTCCTCGTTTCGTGCAATTTTAAACTTATCTCGTTCTATGGGCTTCTTTACCTAACGAAACGTTGTCCAAAAGCTAAACTAGCAAGTTAAGACTTCTAAGAACACTAAATAGAGTATAACAGTCCACTTCGATGTCTTAGGAATGCTCAATTCTACGCATAGACAAGTTTTTCACGTTTCGTACAATTTTGAACTTAACTTGGTCTACGGGCTTCTTCACCTAACGAAACGTTGTCCAAAATCTAAACTAGCAAGTTAAAACTTTGTAGAACACTAAATAGAGTATAATGGTCCAATTTGATGCCTTAGGAATGCTCAGTTCTATGCGTAGACAAGTTTTCCTCGTTTCGTGCAATTTTAAACTTATCTTGGTCTATGGCCTTCTTTACCGAACGAAACGTTGTCGAAAAGCTAAACTAGCAAGTTAAAACTTTGTAGAACACTAAATAGAGTATAACGGTGCAATTTGATTCCTTAGGAATGCTCAGTTCTATGCGTATACAAGTTTTTCTCGTTTCATGCAATTTTGAACTTAACTTGTTCTATTGGCTTCTTTACCTAACGAACTGTTGTCCAAAAGCTAAACTAGCAAGCTAAGACCTCTAAGAACACTAAATAGAGTATTACCGTCCAATTTGATGCCTTACAAATGCTCAATTCTATGCATGGACAAGTTTTTCACGTTTCGTGCAATTTTGAACTCAACTTGGTCTATTGGCTTCTTTACCTTACGAAACGTTGTCCAAAAGCTAAACTAGCAAGTTAAAACTTCGTGGAACACTAAATATAGCATAATGGTCCTATTTGATGCCTTAGGAATGCTCAGTTCTATGCGTAGACAAGTTTTCCTCGTTTCGTGCAATTTTAAACTTATCTTGTTCTATGGGCTTCTTTACCTAACGAAACGTTGTCCAAAAGCTAAACTAGCAAGTTAAGACTTCTAAGAACACTAAATAGAGTGTAACGGTTCAATTTGATGCCTTAGTAATGCTCAGTTCTTTGCGTAGACAAGTTTTCCTCGTTTTGTGCAATTTTGAGCTTAACTTGGTCTATTGGCTTCTTTACCTAACGAAACGTTGTCCAAAAGCTAAACTAGCAAGTTAAGACTTCTAAGAACACTAAATAGAGTGTAGCGGTCCAATTTCATACCTTAGGAATGCTCAATTCTATGCATGGACAAGTTTTTCACGTTTTGTGCAATTTTGAACTTAACTTGGTCTATTGGCTTCTTTACCTAACGAAATGTTGTCCAAAAGCTAAACTAGCAAGTTAAGACTTCTAAGAACACTAAATAGAGTGTAACGGTCCAATTTGATGCCTTTGCAATGCTCAGTTCTTTGCGTAGACAAGTTTTCCTCGTTTTGTGCAATTTTGAGCTTAACTTGGTCTAGTGGCTTCTTTACCTAACGAAACGTTGTCCAAAAGCTAAACTAGCAAGCTAAGACCTCTAAGAACACTAAATAGAGTATTACCGTCCAATTTGATGCCTTACGAATGCTCAATTCTATGCATGGACAAGTATTTCACGTTTCGTGCAATTTTGAACTTAACTTGGTCTATTGGCTTCTTTACCTAACGAAACGTTGTCCAAAAGCTAAACGAACATGTTAAGACTTTTAAGAACACTAAATAGAGTATAACGGTTCAATTTGATGCCTTAGGAATACTCAATTCTATGCATAGACAAGTTTTTCACGTTTTGTGCAATTTTGAACTTAACTTGGTCTATTGGCTTCTTTACCTAACGAAACGTTGTTTAAAAGCTAAACTAGCAAGTTAAGACTTCTAAGAACACTACATAGAGTATAACGGTCCAATTTGATGCCTGAGGAATGCTCAGTTCTATGCGTAGACAAGTTTTCCTCGTTTTGTGCAATTTTGAGCTTAACTTGGTCTAGTGGCTTCTTTACCTAACGAAACGTTGTCCAAAAGCTAAACTAGCAAGCTATGACCTCCAAGAACACTAAATAGAGTATTACCGTCCAATTTGATGCCTTACGAATGCTCAATTCTATGCATGGACAAGTTTTTCACGTTTCGTGCAATTTTGAACTTAACTTGGTCTATTGGCTTCATTACCTAACGAAACGTTGTCCAAAAGCTAAACGAACATGTTAAGACTTTTAAGAACACTAAATAGAGTATAACGGTTCAATTTGATGCCTTAGGAATACTCAATTCTATGCATAGACAAGTTTTTCACGTTTTGTGCAATTTTGAACTTAACTTGGTCTATTGGCTTCTTTACCTAACGAAACGTTGTTCAAAAGCTAAACTAGCAAGTTAAGACTTCTAAGAACACTACATAGAGTATAACGGTCCAATTTGATGCCTGAGGAATGCTCAGTTCTATGCGTAGACAAGTTTTCCTCGTTTTGTGCAATTTTGAGCTTAACTTGGTCTAGTGGCTTCTTTACCTAACGAAACGTTGTCCAAAAGCTAAACTAGCAAGCTAAGACCTCTAAGAACACTAAATAGAGTATTACCGTCCAATTTGATGCCTTACGAATGCTCAATTCTATGCATGGACAAGTTTTTCACGTTTCGTGCAATTTTGAACTTAACTTGGTCTATTGGCTTCTTTACCTAACGAAACGTTGACCAAAAGCTAAACGAACATGTTAAGACTTTTAAGAACACTAAATAGAGTATAACGGTTCAATTTGATGCCTTAGGAATGCTCAATTCTATGCATAGACAAGTTTTTCACGTTTCGTGCAATTTTGAACTTAACTTGGCCTATGGGCTTCTTTACCTAACGAAACGTTGTCCAAAAGCTAAACTAGCAAGTTAAGACTTCTAAGAACACTAAATAGAGTATAACAGTCCACTTCGATGTCTTAGGAATGCTCAATTCTACGCATAGACAAGTTTTTCACGTTTCGTACAATTTTGAACTTAACTTGGTCTACGGGCTTCTTCACCTAACGAAACGTTGTCCAAAATCTAAACTAGCAAGTTAAAACTTTGTAGAACACTAAATAGAGTATAATGGTCCAATTTGATGCCTTAGGAATGCTCAATTCTATGCATAGACAAGTTTTTCACGTTTCGTGCAATTTTGAACTTAACTTGGCCTATTGGCTTCTTTACCTAACGAAACGTTGTCCGAAAGCTAAACTAGCAAGTTAAGACTTCTAAGAACACTAAATAGAGTATAACAGTCCACTTCGATGTCTTAGGAATGCTCAATTCTAAGCATAGACAAGTTTTTCACGTTTCGTGCAATTTTGAACTTAACTTGGTCTACGGGCTTCTTTACCTAACGAAACGTTGTCCAAAATCTAAACTAGCAAGTTAAAACTTTGTAGAACACTAAATAGAGTATAATGGTCCAATTTGATGCCTTAGGAATGCTCAGTTCTTTGCGTAGACAAGTTTTCCTCGTTTTGTGCAATTTTGAGCTTAACTTGGTCTATTGGCTTCTTTACCTAACGAAACGTTGTCCAAAAGATAAACTAGGAAGTTAAGACTTCTAAGAACACTAAATAGAGTGTAGCGGTCCAATTTGATGCCTTAGGAATGCTCAATTCTATGCATGGACAAGTTTTTCACGTTTTGTGCAATTTTGAACTTAACTTGGTCTATTGGCTTCTTTACCTAACGAAACGTTGTTCAAAAGCTAAACTAGCAAGTGAAGACTTCTAAGAACACTACATAGAGTATAACGGTCCAATTTGATGCCTGAGAAATGCTCAGTTCTATGCGTAGACAAGTTTTCCTCGTTTTGTGCAATTTTGAGCTTAACTTGGTCTAGTGGCTTCTTTACCTAACGAAACGTTGTCCAAAAGCTAAACTAGCAAGCTAAGACCTCTAAGAACACTAAATAGAGTATTACCGTCCAATTTGATGCCTTACGAATACTCAATTCTATGCATGGACAAGTTTTTCACGTTTCGTGCAATTTTGAACTTAACTTGGTCTATTGGCTTCTTTACCTAACGAAACGTTGTCCAAAAGCTAAACGAACATGTTAAGACTTTTAAGAACACTAAATAGAGTATAACGGTTCAATTTGATGCCTTAGGAATACTCAATTCTATGCATAGACAAGTTTTTCACGTATTGTGCAATTTTGAACTTAACTTGGTCTATTGGCTTCTTTACCTAACGAAACGTTGTTCAAAAGCTAAACTAGCAAGTTAAGACTTCCAAGAACACTACATAGAGTATAACGGTCCAATTTGATGCCTGAGGAATGCCCAGTTCTATGCGTAGACAAGTTTTCCTCGTTTTGTGCAATTTTGAGCTTAACTTGGTCTAGTGGCTTCTTTACCTAACGAAACGTTGTCCAAAAGCTAAACTAGCAAGCTAAGACCTCTAAGAACACTAAATAGAGTATTACCGTCCAATTTGATGCCTTACGAATGCTCAATTCTATGCATGGACAAGTTTTTCACGTTTCGTGCAATTTTGAACTTAACTTGGTCTATTGCCTTCTTTACCTAACGAAACGTTGACCAAAAGCTAAACGAACATGTTAAGACTTTTAAGAACACTAAATAGAGTATAACGGTTCAATTTGATGCCTTAGGAATGCTCAATTCTATGCATAGACAAGTTTTAAACGTTTCGTGCAATTTTGAACTTAACTTGGTCTATTGGCTTCTTTACCTAACGAAACGTTGTCCGAAAGCTAAACTAGCAAGTTAAGACTTCTAAGAACACTAAATAGAGTATAACAGTCCACTTCGATGTCTTAGGAATGCTCAATTCTATGCATAGACAAGTTTTTCACGTTTCGTGCAATTTTGAACTTAACTTGGTCTATTGGCTTCTTTACCTAACGAAACGTTGTCCGAAAGCTAAACTAGCAAGTTAAGACTTCTAAGAACACTAAATAGAGTATAACGGTCCAATTTTATGCTTGAGGAATGCTCAGTTCTATGCGTAGACAAGTTTTCCTCGTTTTGTGCAATTTTGAACTTAACTTGGTCTATGGGGTTCTTTACCTAACGAAACGTTGTCCAAAATCAAAACTAGCAAGTTAAAACTTCGTAGAACACTAAATAAAGTATAATGGTCCAATTTGATGCCTTAGGAATGCTCAGTTCTATGCGTAGACAAGTTTTCCTCGTTTCGTGCAATTTTAAACTTATCTTGGTCTATGGCCTTCTTTACCTAACGCAACGTTGTCCAAAAGCTAAACTAGCAAGTTAAGACTTCTAAGAACACTAAATAGAGTATAACGGTCCAATTTTATGCTTGAGGAATGCTCAGTTCTATGCGTAGACAAGTTTTACTCGTTTTGTGCAATTTTGAACTTAACTTGGTCTATGGGGTTCTTTACCTAACGAAACGTTGTCCAAAATCTAAATTAGCAAGTTAAAACTTCGTAGAACACTAAATAGAGTATAATGGTCCAATTTGATGCCTTAGGAATGCTCAGTTCTATGCGTAGACAAGTTTTGCTCGTTTCGTGCAATTTTAAACTTATCTTGGTCTATGGCCTTCTTTACCTAACGAAACGTTGTCCAAAAGCTAAACTAGCAAGTTAAAACTTCGTAGAACACTAAATAGAGTATAACGGTCCAATTTGCTGCCTTAGGAATGCTCAGTTCTATGCGTAGACAAGTTTTTCTCGTTTCATGCAATTTTGAACTTAACTTGGTCTATTGGCTTCTTTACCTAACGAACCGTTGTCCAAAAGCTAAATTAGCAAGCTAAGACCTCTAAGAACACTAAATAGAGTATTACCGTCCAATTTGATGCCTTACGAATGCTCAATTCTATGCATGGACAAGTTTTTCACGTTTCGTGCAATTTTGAACTTAACTTGGTCTATTGGCTTCTTTACCTAACGAAACATTTTCCGAAAGCTAAACGAACATGTTAAGACTTCTAAGAACACTAAATAGAGTATAACGGTTCAATTTGATGCCTTAGGAATGCTCAATTCTATGCATAGACAAGTTTTCACGTTT
Source organism: Tripterygium wilfordii (assembly GCF_013401445.1). NCBI lineage: Eukaryota > Viridiplantae > Streptophyta > Magnoliopsida > Celastrales > Celastraceae > Tripterygium > Tripterygium wilfordii. The sequence continues at coordinate 208,643 of NW_024056320.1, read as the reverse complement.
CGTGCAATTCTGAACTTAACTTGGTCTATGGGCTTCTTTACCTAACGAAACGTTGTCCAAAAGCTAAACTAGCAAGTTAACACTTCGTAGAACACTAAATAGAGTATAACGGTCCAATTTGTTGCCTTAGGAATGCTCAGTTCTATGCGTAGACAAGTTTTTCACGTTTCGTGCAATTCTGAACTTAACTTGGTCTATGGGCTTCTTTACCTAACGAAACGTTGTCCGAAATCCAAACTAGCAAGTTAAGACTTCTAAGAAAACTAAATAGAGTATAACGGTCCAATTTGAAGCCTTAGGAATGCTCAATTCTATCCATAGACAAGTTTTCACGTTTCGTGCAATTTTGAAATTAACTTGGTCTATTGGCTTCTTTACCTAACGAAACGTTTTCCAAAAGCTAAACTAGCCACTTAAGACTACAAAGAACACTAAATAAAGTATAATGGTCCAATTTTATTCCTTAGGAATGCTCAAGTCTATGCATAGATAAGTTTTTCACGTTTCGTGCAATTTTGAACTTAACTTGGTCTATTGGCTTCTTTACCTAACGAAACGTTGTCCAAAAGCTAAACTAGCAAGTTAAGACTTTTAAGAACACTAAATAGAGTATAACGGTCCAACTGGATGCCTTAGGAATGCTCAATTCTATGCATAGACAAGTTTTTCACGTTTCGTGCAATTTTGAACTTAACTTGGTCTATTGGCTTCTTTACCTAACGAAACGTTGTCCGAAAGCTAAACTAGCAAGTTAAGACTTCTAAGAACACTAAATAGAGTATAACGGTCCAATTTTATGCCTGAGGAGTGCTCGGTTCTATGCGTAGACAAGTTTTCCTCGTTTTGTGCAATTTTGAGTTTAACTTGGTCTATTGGCTTCTTTACCTAATGAAACGTTGTCCAGAAGCTAAACTAGCAAGTTACGACTTCTAAGAAAACTAAATAGAGTATAACGGTCCAATTTGAAGCCTTAGGAATGCTCAATTCTATCCATAGACAAGTTTTCACGTTTCGTGCAATTTTGAACTTAACTTGGTCTATTGGCTTCTTTACCTAACGAAACGTTGTCCGAAAGCTAAACTAGCAAGTTAAGACTTCTAAGAACACTAAATAGAGTATAACGGTTCAACTGGATGCCTTAGGAATGCTCAATTCTATGCATAGATAAGTTTTTCACGTTTCGTGCAATTTTGAACTTAACTTGGTCAATTGGCTTCTTTACCTAACGAAACGTTGTCCGAAAGCTAAACTAGCAAGTTAAGACTTCTAAGAACACTAAATAGAGTATAACGGTCCAACTGGATGCTTTAAGAATGCTCAATTCTATGCATAGACAAGTTTTTCACGTTTCGTGCAATTTTGAACTTAACTTGGTCTATTGGCTTCTTTACCTAACGAAACGTTGTCCGAAAGCTAAACTAGCAAGTTAAGACTTCTAAGAACACTAAATAGAGTATAACGGTCCAATTCGATGTCTTAGGAATGCTCAATTCTATGCATAGACAAGTTTTTCACGTTTCGAGCAATTCTGAACTTAACTTGGTCTATGGGCTTATTTACCTAACGAAACGTTGTCCCAAAGCTAAACTAGCAAGCTAAAACTTCGTGGAACACTAAATAGAGTATAATGGTCCAATTTGATGCCTTCGGAATGCTCAGTTCTATGCGTAGACAAGTTTTCCTCGTTTCGTGCAATTTTAAACTTATCTTGGTCTACGGGCTTCTTTGCCTAACGAAACGTTGTCCAAAAGCTAAACTAGCAAGTTAAGACTTCTAAGAACACTAAATAGAGTGTAACGGTTCAATTTGATGCCTTAGTAATGCTCAACTCTTTGCGTAGACAAGTTTTCCTCGTTTTGTGCAATTTTGAGCTTAACTTGGTCTATTGGCTTCTTTACCTAACGAAACGTTGTCCGAAAGCTAAACTAGCAAGTTAAGACTTCTAAGAACACTAAATAGAGTATAACGGTCCAATTCGATGTCTTAGGAATGCTCAATTCTATGCATAGACAAGTTTTTCACGTTTCGTGCGATTCTGAACTTAACATGGTCTATGGGCTTCTTTACCTAACGAAACGTTGTCCAAAAGCTAAACTAGCAAGTTAAAACTTCGTGGAACACTAAATAGAGTATAATGGTTCAATTTGATGCCTTAGGAATGCTCAGTTCTATGCGTAGACAAGTTTTACTCGTTTCGTGCAATTTTAAACTTATCTTGGTCTACGGGCTTCTTTACCTAACGAAACATTGTCCAAAAGCTATACTAGCAAGTTAAGACTTCTAAGAACACTAAATAGAGTGTAACGGTCCAATTTGATGCCTAAGGAATGCTCAGTTCTTTGCGTAGACAAGTTTTCCTCGTTTTGTGCAATTTTGAGCTTAACTTGGTCTATTGGCTTCTTTACCTAACGAAACGTTGTCCAAAAGCTAAACTAGCAAGTTAAGACTTCTAAGAACACTAAATAGAGTGTAGCGGTCCAAATTGATGCCTTAGGAATGCTCAATTCTATGCATGGACAAGTTTTTCACGTTTTGTCCAATTTTGAACTTAACTTGGTCTATTGGCTTCTTTACCTAATGAAACGTTGTTCAAAAGCTAAACTAGCAAGTTAAGACTTCTAAGAACACTACATAGAGTATAACGGTCCAATTTGATGCCTGAGGAATGCTCAGTTCTACTCGTAGACAAGTTTTCCTATTTTTGTGCTATTTTGAACTTAACTTGGTCTATTGGCTTCTTTACCTAACGAAACGTTGTCCAAAAGCTAAACTAGCAAGTTAAGACTTCTAAGAACACTAAATAGAGTGTAGCGGTCCAAATTGATGCCTTAGGAATGCTCAGTTCTATGCGTAGACAATTTTTCCTCGTTTCGTGCAATTTTAAACTTATCTTGGTCTACGGGCTTCTTTACCTAACGAAACGTTGTCCAAAATCTAAACTAGCAAGTTAAGACTTCTAAGAACACTAAATAGAGTATAACGGTCCAATTTTATGCCTGAGGAATGCTCAGTTCTATGCGTAGACAAGTTTTCCTCGTTTTGTGCAATTATGAGCTTAACCTGGTCTATTGGCTTCTTTAACTAACGAAACGTTGTCCAAAAGCTAAACTAGCAAGTTAAGACTTCTAAGAAAACTACATAGAGTATAACGGTCCAATTTGAAGCCTTAGGAATGCTCAATTCTATTCATATACAAGTTTTCACGTTTCGTGCAATTTTGAACTTAACTTGGTCTATTGGCCTCTTTACCTAACGAAACGTTGTCCAAAAGCTAAACTAGCCACTTAAGACTACAAATAACACTAAATAGAGTATAACGGTCCAATTTTATTCCTTAGGAATGCTCAAGTCTATGCATTGATAAGTTTTTCACGTTTCGTACAATTTTGAACTTAACTTGGTCTATTGGCTTCTTTACCTAACGAAACGTTGTCCAAAAGCTAAACTAGCAAGTTAAGACTTCTAAGAACACTAAATAGAGTATAACGGTCCAACTGGATGCCTTAGGAATGCTCAATTCTACGCGTAGACAAGTTTTTCACGTTTTGTGCAATTTTGAACTTAACTTGGTCTATTGGCTTATTTACCTAACGAAACGTTGTCCGAAAGCTAAACTAGCAAGTTAAGACTTCTAAGAACACTAAATAGAGTATAACGGTCCAATTCGATGTCTTAGGAATGCTCAATTCTATGCATAGACAAGTTTTTCACGTTTCGTGCAATTCTGAACTTAACTTGGTCTACTATGGGCTTCTTTACCTAACGAAACGTTGTCCCAAAGCTAAACTAGCAAGTTAAAACTTCGTGGAACACTAAATAGAGTATAATGGTCCAATTTGATGCCTTAGGAATGCTCAGTTCTATGCGTAGACAAATTTTACTCGTTTCGTGCAATTTTAAACTTATCTTGGTCTACGGGTTTCCTTACCTAACGAAACGTTGTCCAAAAGCTAAACTAGCAAGTTAAGACTTCTAAGAACACTAAATAGAGTGTAACGGTCCAATTTGATGCCTTAGGAATGCTCAATTCTATGCATGGACAAGTTTTTCACGTTTCGTGCAATTTTGAACTTAACTTGGTCTATTGGCTTCTTTACCTAACGAAACGTTGTCCGAAACCTAAACTAGCAAGTTAAGACTTCTAAGAAAACTAAATAGAGTATTAAGGTCCAATTTTATGCCTGAGTAATGCTCAGTTCTATGCGTAGACAGGTTTTCCTCGTTTTGTGCAATTTTGAGCTTAACTTTGTCTATTGGCTTCTTTACCTAACGAAACGTTGTCCAGAAGCTAAACTAGCAAGTGAAGACTTCTAAGAAAACTAAATAGAGTATAACGGTCCAATTTGAAGCCTTAAGATTGCTCAATTCTATCGATAGACAAGTTTTCACGTTTCGAGCAATTTTGAACTTAACTTGGTCTATTGGCTTCTTTACCTAACGAAACATTGTCCAAAAGCTAAACTAGCAAGTTAAGACTTCTAAGAACACTAAATAGAGTATAACGGTCCAATTCGAAGCCTTAGGAATGCTCAATTCTATCAAGAGACAAGTTTTCACGTTTCGAGCAATTTTGAACTTAACTTGGTCTATTGGCTTCTTTACCTAACGAAACATTGTCCAAAAGCTAAACTAGCAAGTTAAGACTTCTAAGAACACTAAATAGAGTATAACGGTCCAATTTTATGTCTGAGGAATGCTCAGTTCTATGCGTAGACAAGTTTTCCTCGTTTTGTGAAATTTTGAGCTTAACTTGGTCTATTGGCTTCTTTACCTAACGAAACGTTGTACAGAAGCTAAACTAGCAAGTTAAGACTTCTAAGAAAACTAAATAGAGTATAACGGTCCAGTTTGAAGCATTAGGAATGCTCAATTCTATCCATAGACAAGTTTTCACGTTTCGTGCAATTTTGAACTTAACTTGGTCTATTGGCTTCTTTACCTAACGAAACGTTGTCCGAAAGCAAAACTAGCAAGTTAAGACTTCTAAGAACACTAAATAGAGTATAACGGTCCAATTCGAAGCCTTAGGAATGCTCAATTCTATCAAGAGACAAGTTTTCACGTTTCGAGCAATTTTGAACTTAACTTGGTCTATTGGCTTCTTTACCTAACGAAACATTGTCCAAAAGCTAAACTAGCAAGTTAAGACTTCTAAGAACACTAAATAGAGTATAACGGTCCAATTTTATGTCTGAGGAATGCTCAGTTCTATGCGTAGACAAGTTTTCCTCGTTTTGTGAAATTTTGAGCTTAACTTGGTCTATTGGCTTCTTTACCTAACGAAACGTTGTACAGAAGCTAAACTAGCAAGTTAAGACTTCTAAGAAAACTAAATAGAGTATAACGGTCCAGTTTGAAGCATTAGGAATGCTCAATTCTATCCATAGACAAGTTTTCACGTTTCGTGCAATTTTGAACTTAACTTGGTCTATTGGCTTCTTTACCTAACGAAACGTTGTCCGAAAGCAAAACTAGCAAGTTAAGACTTCTAAGAACACTAAATAGAGTATAACGGTCTAACTGGATGCCTTAGGAATGCTCAATTCTATGCATAGACAAGTTTTTCACATTTCGTGCAATTTTGAACTTAACTTGGTCTATTGGCTTCTTTACCTAACGAAACGTTGTCCGAAAGCTAAACTAGCAAATTAAGACTTCTAAGAACACTAAATAGAGTATAACGGTCCAATTCGATGTCTTAGGGATGCTCAATTCTATGCATAGACAAGTTTTTCACGTTTCGTGCAATTCTGAACTTAACTTGGTCTATGGGCTTCTTTACCTAACGAAACGTTGTCCAAAAGCTAAACTAGGAAGTTAAAACTTCGTGGAACACTAAATAGAGTATAATGGTCCAATTTGATGCCTTAGGAATGCTCAGTTCTATGCGTAGACAAGTTTTACTCGTTTCGTGCAATTTTAAACTTATCTTGGTCTACGGGCTTCTTTACCTAACGAAACGTTGTCCAAAAGCTAAACTAGCAAGTTAAGACTTCTAAGAACACTAAATAGAGTGTAACGGTCCAATTTGATGCCTTAGGAATGCCCAGTTCTTTGCAGAGACAAGTTTTCCTCATTTTGTGCAATTTTGAGCTTAACTTGGTCTATTGGCTTCTTTACCTAACGAAACGTTGTCCAAAAGCTAAACTAGCAAGTTAAGACTTCTAAAAACACTAAATAGAGTGTAGCAGTCCAATTTGATGCCTTAGGAATGCTCAATTCTATGCATGGACAAGTTTTTCACGTTTTGTGCAATTTTTAACTTAACTTGGTCTATTGGCTTCTTTACCTAACGAAACGTTGTTCAAAAGCTAAACTAGCAAGTTAAGACTTCTAAGAACACTACATAGAGTATAACGGTCAAATTTGATGCCTGTGGAATGCTCAGTTCCATGCGTAGACAAGTTTTCCTTGTTTTGTGTAATTTTGAGCTTAACTTGGTCTATTGGCTTCTTTACCTAACGAAACGTTGTCCAAAAGCTAAACTAGCAAGTTAAAACTTCGTGGAACACTAAATAGAGTATAATGGTCCAATTTGATGCCTTAGGAATGCTCAGTTCTATGCGTAGACAAGTTTTCCTCGTTTCGTGCAATTTTAAACTTATCTTGGTCTACGGGCTTCTTTACCTAACGAAACGTTGTCCAAAAGCTAAACTAGCAAGTTAAGACTTCTAAGAACACTAAATAGAGTGTAGCAGTCCAATTTGATGCCTTAGGAATGCTCAATTCTATGCATGGACAAGTTTTTCACGTTTTGTGCAATTTTTAACTTAACTTGGTCTATTGGCTTCTTTACCTAACGAAACGTTGTTCAAAAGCTAAACTAGCACGTTAAGACTTCTAAGAACACTAAATAGAGTATAACGGTCCAATTTGATGCCTGAGGAATGCTCAGTTCCATGCGTAGACAAGTTTTCCTCGTTTTGTGCAATTTTGAGCTTAACTTGGTCTAGTGGCTTCTTTACCTAACGAAACGTTGTCCAAAAGCTAAACTAGCAAGTTAAAACTTCGTGGAACACTAAATAGAGTATAATGGTCCAATTTGATGCCTTAGGAATGCTCAGTTCTATGCATGGATAAGTTTTTCACGTTTTGTGCAATTTTTAACTTACCTTGGTCTATTGGCTTCTTTACCTAACGAAATGTTGTTCAAAAGCTAAACTAGCAAGTTAAGACTTCTAAGAACACTACATAGAGTATAACGGTCCAATTTGATGCCTGAGGAATGCTCAGTTCCATGCGTAGACAAGTTTTCCTCGTTTTGTGCAATTTTGAGCTTAACTTGGTCTAGTGGCTTCTTTACCTAACGAAACGTTGTCCAAAAGCTAAACTAGGAAGTTAAAACTTCGTGGAACACTAAATAGAGTATAATGGTCCAATTTGATGCCTTAGGAATACTCAGTTCTATGCGTAGACAAGTTTTACTCGTTTCGTGCAATTTTAAACTTATCTTGGTCTACGGGCTTCTTTACCTAACGAAACGTTGTCCAAAAGCTAAACTAGCAAGTTAAGACTTCTAAGAACACTAAATAGAGTGTAACGGTCCAATTTGATGCCTTAGGAATGCTCAGTTCTTTGCGTAGACAAGTTTTCCTCGTTTTGTGCAATTTTGAGCTTAACTTGGTCTATTGGCTTCTTTACCTAACGAAACGTTGTCCAAAAGCTAAACTAGCAAGTTAAGATTTCTAAGAACACTAAATAAAGTGTAGCCGTCCAATTTGATGCCTTAGGAATGCTCAATTCTATACATGGACAAGTTTTTCACGTTTTGTGCAATTTTTAACTTAACTTGGTCTATTGGCTTCTTTACCTAACGAAACGTTGTTCAAAAGCTAAACTAGCAAGTTAAGACTTCTAAGAACACTAAATAGAGTATAACGGTCCAATTTTATGCCTGAGGAATGCTCAGTTCTATGCGTAGACAAGTTTTGCTCGTTTTGTGCAATTTTGAGCTTAACTTGGTTTATTGGCTTCTTTACCTAACGAAACGTTGTCCATAAGCTAAACTAGCAAGATAAGACTTCTAAGAAAACTAAATAGAGTATAACGGTCCAATTTGAAGCCTTAGGAATGCTCAATTCTATCCATAGACAAGTTTTCACGTTTCGTGCAATTTTGAACTTAACTTGGTCTATTGGCTTCTTTACCTAACGAAACGTTGTCCGAAAGCAAAACTAGCAAGTTAAGACTTCTAAGAACACTAAATAGAGTATAACGGTCCAACTGGATGCCTTAGGAATGCTCAATTCTATGCATAGACAAGTTTTTCACGTTTCGTGCAATTTTGAACTTAACTTGGTCTATTGGCTTCTTTACCTAACGAAACGTTATCCGAAAGCTAAACTGGCAAGTGAAGACTTCTAAGGACACTAAATAGAGTATAACGGTTCAATTCGATGTCTTAGCAATGCTCAATTCTATGCATAGACAAGTTTTTCACGTTTCGTGCAATTCTGAACTTAACTTGGTCTATTGGCTTCTTTACCTAACGAAACGTTGTCCGAAAGCTAAACTAGAAAGTTAAGACTTCTAAGAACACTAAATAGAGTATCACGGTCCAATTCGATGTCTTAGAAATGCTCAATTCTATGCATAGACAAGTTTTTCACGTTTCGTGCAATTCTGAACTTAACTTGGTCTATGGGCTTCTTTACCTAACGAAACGTTGTCCGAAAGCTAAACTAGCAAGTTAAGACTTCTAAGAAAACTAAATAGAGTATAACAGTCCAATTTGAAGCCTTAGGAATGTTCAATTCTATCCATAGACAAGTTTTCACGTTTCGTGCAATTTTGAACTTAACTTGGTCTATTGGCTTCTTTACCTAACGAAACGTTATCCGAAAGCTAAACTGGCAAGTGAAGACTTCTAAGGACACTAAATAGAGTATAACGGTTCAATTCGATGTCTTAGCAATGCTCAATTCTATGCATAGACAAGTTTTTCACGTTTCGTGCAATTCTGAACTTAACTTGGTCTATTGGCTTCTTTACCTAACGAAACGTTGTCCGAAAGCTAAACTAGAAAGTTAAGACTTCTAAGAACACTAAATAGAGTATCACGGTCCAATTCGATGTCTTAGAAATGCTCAATTCTATGCATAGACAAGTTTTTCACGTTTCGTGCAATTCTGAACTTAACTTGGTCTATGGGCTTCTTTACCTAACGAAACGTTGTCCGAAAGCTAAACTAGCAAGTTAAGACTTCTAAGAAAACTAAATACAGTATAACGGTCCAATTTGAAGCCTTAGGAATGTTCAATTCTATCCATAGACAAGTTTTCACGTTTCGTGCAATTTTGAACTTAACTTGGTCTATTGGCTTCTTTACCTAACGAAACGTTGTCCAAAAGCTAAACTAGCAAGTTAAGACTTCTAAGAACACTAAATAGAGTGTAGCAGTCCAATTTGATGCCTTAGGAATGCTCAATTCTATGCATGGACAAGTTTTTCACGTTTTGTGCAATTTTTAACTTAACTTGGTCTATTGGCTTCTTTACCTAACGAAACGTTGTTCAAAAGCTAAACTAGCAACTTAAGACTTCTAAGAACACTAAATAGAGTATAACGGTCCAATTTTATGCCTGAGGAATGCTCAGTTCTATGCGTAGACAAGTTTTCCTCGTTTTGTGCAATTTTGAGCTTAACTTGGTCTATTGGCTTCTTTACCTAACGAAACGTTGTCCAGAAGCTAAACTAGCAAGTTAAGACTTCTAAGAAAACTAAATAGAGTATAACGGTCCAATTCGAAGCCTTAGGAATGCTCAATTCTATCAAGAGACAAGTTTTCACGTTTCGTGCAATTTTGAACTTAACTTGGTCTATTGGCTTCTTTACCTAACGAAACGTTGTCCAAAAGCTAAACTAGCAAGTTAAGACTTCTAAGAACACTAAATAGAGTATAACGGTCCAATTTTATGTCTGAGGAATGCTCAGTTCTATGCGTAGACAAGTTTTCCTCGTTTTGTGCAATTTTGAGCTTAACTTGGTCTATTGGCTTATTTACCTAACGAAACGTTGTCCAGAAGCTAAACTAGCAAGTTAAGACTTCTAAGAAAACTAAATAGAGTATAACGGTCCAGTTTGAAGCCTTAGGAATGCTCAATTCTATCCATAGACAAGTTTTCACGTTTCGTGCAATTTTGAACTTAACTTGGTCTATTGGCTTCTTTACCTAACGAAACGTTGTCCGAAAGCTAAACTAGAAAGTTAAGACTTCTAAGAACACTAAATAGAGTATCACGGTCCAATTCGATGTCTTAGAAATGCTCAATTCTATGCATAGACAAGTTTTTCACGTTTCGTGCAATTCTGAACTTAACTTGGTCTATGGGCTTCTTTACCTAACGAAACGTTGTCCGAAAGCTAAACTAGCAAGTTAAGACTTCTAAGAAAACTAAATAGAGTATAACGGTCCAATTTGAAGCCTTAGGAATGTTCAATTCTATCCATAGACAAGTTTTCACGTTTCGTGCAATTTTGAACTTAACTTGGTCTATTGGCTTCTTTACCTAACGAAACGTTGTCCAAAAGCTAAACTAGCAAGTTAAGACTTCTAAGAACACTAAATAGAGTGTAGCAGTCCAATTTGATGCCTTAGGAATGCTCAATTCTATGCATGGACAAGTTTTTCACGTTTTGTGCAAATTTTAACTTAACTTGGTCTATTGGCTTCTTTACCTAACGAAACGTTGTTCAAAAGCTAAACTAGCAACTTAAGACTTCTAAGAACACTAAATAGAGTATAACGGTCCAATTTTATGCCTGAGGAATGCTCAGTTCTATGCGTAGACAAGTTTTCCTCGTTTTGTGCAATTTTGAGCTTAACTTGGTCTAGTGGCTTCTTTACCTAACGAAACGTTGTCCAAAAGCTAAACTAGCAAGTTAAAACTTCGTGGAACACTAAATAGAGTATAATGGTCCAATTTGATGCCTTAGGAATGCTCAGTTCTATGCGTAGACAAGTTTTTCTCGTCTCGTGCAATTTTAAACTTATCTTGGTCTACGGGCTTCTTTACCTAACGAAACGTTGTCCAAAAGCTAAACTAGCAAGTTAAGACTTCTAAGAACACTAAATAGAGTGTAACGGTCCAATTTGATGCCTTAGGAATGCTCAGTTCTTTGCGTAGACAAGTTTTCCTCGTTTTGTGCAATTTTGATCTTAACTTGGTCTATTGGCTTTTTTACCTAACGAAACGTTGTCCAAAAGCTAAACTAGCAAGTTAAGACTTCTAAGAACACTAAATAGAGTGTAGCAGTCCAATTTGATGCCTTAGGAATGCTCAATTCTATGCATGGATAAGTTTTTCACGTTTTGTGCAATTTTTAACTTAACTTGGTCTATTGGCTTCTTTACCTAACGAAACGTTGTTCAAAAGCTAAACTAGCAAGTTAAGACTTCTAAGAACACTACATAGAGTATAACGGTCCAATTTGATGCCTGAGGAATGCTCAGTTCCATGCGTAGACAAGTTTTCCTCGTTTTGTGCAATTTTGAGCTTAACTTGGTCTAGTGGCTTCTTTACCTAACGAAACGTTGTCCAAAAGCTAAACTAGGAAGTTAAAACTTCGTGGAACACTAAATAGAGTATAATGGTCCAATTTGATGCCTTAGGAATGCTCAGTTCTTTGCGTAGACAAGTTTTCCTCGTTTTGTGTAATTTTGATCTTAACTTGGTCTATTGGCTTTTTTACCTAACGAAACGTTGTCCAAAAGCTAAACTAGCAAGTTAAGACTTCAAAGAACACTAAATAGAGTGTAGCAGTCCAATTTGATGCCTTAGGAATGCTCAATTCTATGCATGGATAAGTTTTTCACGTTTTGTGCAATTTTTAACTTAACTTGGTCTATTGGCTTCTTTACCTAACGAAACGTTGTTCAAAAGCTAAACTAGCAAGTTAAGACTTCTAAGAACACTAAATAGAGTGTAGCAGTCCAATTTGATGCCTTAGGAATGCTCAATTCTATGCATGGATAAGTTTTTCACGTTTTGTGCAATTTTTAACTTAACTTGGTCTATTGGCTTCTTTACCTAACGAAACGTTGTTCAAAAGCTAAACTAGCAAGTTAAGACTTCTAAGAACACTACATAGAGTATAACGGTCCAATTTGATGCCTGAGGAATGCTCAGTTCCATGCGTAGACAAGTTTTCCTCGTTTTGTGCAATTTTGAGCTTAACTTGGTCTAGTGGCTTCTTTACCTAACGAAACGTTGTCCAAAAGCTAAACTAGGAAGTTAAAACTTCGTGGAACACTAAATAGAGTATAATGGTCCAATTTGATGCCTTAGGAATGCTCAGTTCTTTGCGTAGACAAGTTTTCCTCGTTTTGTGCAATTTTGATCTTAACTTGGTCTATTGGCTTTTTTGCCTAACGAAACGTTGTCCAAAAGCTAAACTAGCAAGTTAAGACTTCAAAGAACACTAAATAGAGTGTAGCAGTCCAATTTGATGCCTTAGGAATGCTCAATTCTATGCATGGATAAGTTTTTCACGTTTTGTGCAATTTTTAACTTAACTTGGTCTATTGGCTTCTTTACCTAACGAAACGTTGTTCAAAAGCTAAACTAGCAAGTTAAGACTTCTAAGAACACTACATAGAGTATAACGGTCCAATTTGATGCCTGAGGAATGCTCAGTTCCATGCGTAGACAAGTTTTCCTCGTTTTGTGCAATTTTGAGCTTAACTTGGTCTAGTGGCTTCTTTACCTAACGAAACATTGTCCAAAAGCTAAACTAGGAAGTTAAAACTTCGTGGAACACTAAATAGAGTATAATGGTCCAATTTGATGCCTTAGGAATGCTCAGTTCTATGCGTAGACAAGTTTTACTCGTTTCGTGCAATTTTAAACTTATCTTGGTCTACGGGCTTCTTTACCTAACGAAACGTTGTCCAAAAGCTAAACTAGCAAGTTAAGACTTCTAAGAACACTAAATAGAGTGTAACGGTCCAATTTGATGCCTTAGGAATGCTCAGTTCTTTGCGTAGACAAGTTTTCCTCGTTTTGTGCAATTTTGAGCTTAACTTGGTCTATTGGCTTCTTTACCTAACGAAACGTTGTCCAAAAGCTAAACTAGCAAGTTAAGACTTCTAAGAACACTAAATAGAGTGTAGCAGTCCAATTTGATGCCTTAGGAATGCTCAATTCTATACATGGACAAGTTTTTCACGTTTTGTGCAATTTTTAACTTAACTTGGTCTATTGGCTTCTTTACCTAACGAAACGTTGTTCAAAAGCTAAACTAGCAAGTTAAGACTTCTAAGAACACTAAATAGAGTATAACGGTCCAATTTTATGCCTGAGGAATGCTCAGTTCTATGCGTAGACAAGTTTTGCTCGTTTTGTGCAATTTTGAGCTTAACTTGGTTTATTGGCTTCTTTACCTAACGAAACGTTGTCCATAAGCTAAACTAGCAAGTTAAGACTTCTAAGAAAACTAAATAGAGTATAACGGTCCAATTTGAAGCCTTAGGAATGCTCAATTCTATCCATAGACAAGTTTTCACGTTTCGTGCAATTTTGAACTTAACTTGGTCTATTGGCTTCTTTACCTAACGAAACGTTGTCCGAAAGCAAAACTAGCAAGTTAAGACTTCTAAGAACACTAAATAGAGTATAACGGTCCAACTGGATGCCTTAGGAATGCTCAATTCTATGCATAGACAAGTTTTTCACGTTTCGTGCAATTTTGAACTTAACTTGGTCTATTGGCTTCTTTACCTAACGAAACGTTATCCGAAAGCTAAATTGGCAAGTTAAGACTTCTAAGGACACTAAATAGAGTATAACGGTTCAATTCGATGTCTTAGCAATGCTCAATTCTATGCATAGACAAGTTTTTCACGTTTCGTGCAATTCTGAACTTAACTTGGTCTATTGGCTTCTTTACCTAACGAAACGTTGTCCGAAAGCTAAACTAGAAAGTTAAGACTTCTAAGAACACTAAATAGAGTATCACGGTCCAATTCGATGTCTTAGAAATGCTCAATTCTATGCATAGACAAGTTTTTCACGTTTCGTGCAATTCTGAACTTAACTTGGTCTATGGGTTTCTTTACCTAACGAAACGTTGTCCGAAAGCTAAACTAGCAAGTTAAGACTTCTAAGAAAGCTAAATAGAGTATAACGGTCCAATTTGAAGCCTTAGGAATGTTCAATTCTATCCATAGACAAGTTTTCACGTTTCGTGCAATTTTGAACTTAACTTGGTCTATTGGCTTCTTTACCTAACGAAACGTTGTTCAAAAGCTAAACTAGCAAGTTAAGACTTCTATGAACACTACATAGAGTATAACGGTCCAATTTGATGCCTGAGGAATGCTCAGTTCCATGCGTAGACAAGTTTTCCTCGTTTTGTGCAATTTTGAGCTTAACTTGGTCTAGTGGCTTCTTTACCTAACGAAACGTTGTCCAAAAGCTAAACTAGGAAGTTAAAACTTCGTGGAACACTAAATAGAGTATAATGGTCCAATTTGATGCCTTAGGAATGCTCAGTTCTTTGCGTAGACAAGTTTTCCTCGTTTTGTGCAATTTTGATCTTAACTTGGTCTATTGGCTTTTTTACCTAACGAAACGTTGTCCAAAAGATAAACTAGCAAGTTAAGACTTCTAAGAACACTAAATAGAGTGTAGCAGTCCAATTTGATGCCTTAGGAATGCTCAATTCTATGCATGGATAAGTTTTTCACGTTTTGTGCAATTTTTAACTTAACTTGGTCTATTGGCTTCTTTACCTAACGAAACGTTGTTCAAAAGCTAAACTAGCAAGTTAAGACTTCTAAGAACACTACATAGAGTATAACGGTCCAATTTGATGCCTGAGGAATGCTCAGTTCCATGCGTAGACAAGTTTTCCTCGTTTTGTGCAATTTTGAGCTTAACTTGGTCTAGTGGCTTCTTTACCTAACGAAACGTTGTCCAAAAGCTAAACTAGGAAGTTAAAACTTCGTGGAACACTAAATAGAGTATAATGGTCCAATTTGATGCCTTAGGAATTCTCAGTTCTATGCGTAGACAAGTTTTACTCGTTTCGTGCAATTTTAAACTTATCTTGGTCTACGGGCTTCTTTACCTAACGAAACGTTGTCCAAAAGCTAAACTAGCAAGTTAAGACTTCTAAGAACACTAAATAGAGTGTAACGGTCCAATTTGATGCCTTAGGAATGCTCAGTTCTTTGCGTAGACAAGTTTTCCTCGTTTTGTGCAATTTTGAGCTTAACTTGGTCTATTGGCTTCTTTACCTAACGAAACGTTGTCCAAAAGCTAAACTAGCAAGTTAAGACTTCTAAGAACACTAAATAGAGTGTAGCAGTCCAATTTGATGCCTTAGGAATGCTCAATTCTATACATGGACAAGTTTTTCACGTTTTGTGCAATTTTTAACTTAACTTGGTCTATTGGCTTCTTTACCTAACGAAACGTTGTTCAAAAGCTAAACTAGCAAGTTAAGACTTCTAAGAACACTACATAGAGTATAACGGTCCAATTTGATGCCTGAGGAATGCTCAGTTCCATGCGTAGACAAGTTTTCCTCGTTTTGTGCAATTTTGAGCTTAACTTGGTCTAGTGGCTTCTTTATTTAACGAAACGTTGTCCAAAAGCTAAACTAGCAAGTTAAAACTTCGTGGAACACTAAATAGAGTATAATGGTCCAATTTGATGCCTTAGGAATGCTCAGTTCTATGCGTAGACAAGTTTTTCTCGTTTCATGCAATTTTAAACTTATCTTGGTCTACGGGCTTCTTTACCTAACGAAACGTTGTCCAAAAGCTAAACTAGCAAGTTAAGACTTCTAAGAACACTAAATAGAGTGTAACGGTCCAATTTGATGCCTTAGGAATGCTCAATTCTTTGCGTAGACAAGTTTTCCTCGTTTTGTGCAATTTTGATCTTAACTTGGTCTATTGGCTTTTTTACCTAACGAAACGTTGTCCAAAAGCTAAACTAGCAAGTTAAGACTTCTAAGAACACTAAATAGAGTGTAGCAGTCCAATTTGATGCCTTAGGAATGCTCAATTCTATGCATGGATAAGTTTTTCACGTTTTGTGCAATTTTTAACTTAACTTGGTCTATTGGCTTCTTTACCTAACGAAACGTTGTTCAAAAGCTAAACTAGCAAGTTAAGACTTCTAAGAACACTACATAGAGTATAACGGTCCAATTTGATGCCTGAGGAATGCTCAGTTCCATGCGTAGACAAGTTTTCCTCGTTTTGTGCAATTTTGAGCTTAACTTGGTCTACTGGCTTCTTTACCTAACGAAACGTTGTCCAAAAGCTAAACTAGGAAGTTAAAACTTCGTGGAACACTAAATAGAGTATAATGGTCCAATTTGATGCCTTAGGAATGCTCAGTTCTATGCGTAGACAAGTTTTACTCGTTTCGTGTAATTTTAAACTTATCTTGGTCTACGGGCTTCTTTACCTAACGAAACGTTGTCCAAAAGCTAAACTAGCAAGTTAAGACTTCTAAGAACACTAAATAGAGTGTAACGGTCCAATTTAATGCCTTAGGAATGCTCAATTCTTTGCGTAGACAAGTTTTCCTCGTTTTGTGCAATTTTCAGCTTAACTTGGTCTATTGGCTTCTTTACCTAACGAAACGTTGTCCAAAAGCTAAACTAGAAAGTTAAGACTTCTAAGAACACTAAATAGAGTGTAGCAGTCCAATTTGATGCCTTAGGAATGCTCAATTCTATGCATGGACAAGTTTTTCACGTTTTTTGCAATTTTTAACTTAACTTGGTCTATTGGCTTCTTTACCTAACGAAACGTTGTTCAAAAGCTAAACTAGCAACTTAAGACTTCTAAGAACACTAAATACAGTATAACGGTCCAATTTTATGCCTGAGGAATGCTCAGTTCTATGCGTAGAAAAGTTTTCCTCGTTTTGTGCAATTTTGAGCTTAACTTGGTCTAGTGGCTTCTTTACCTAACGAAACGTTGTCCAAAAGCTAAACTAGGAAGTTAAAACTTCGTGGAACACTAAATAGAGTATAATGGTCCAATTTGATGCCTTAGGAATTCTCAGTTCTATGCGTAGACAAGTTTTACTCGTTTCGTGCAATTTTAAACTTATCTTGGTCTACGGGCTTCTTTACCTAACGAAACGTTGTCCAAAAGCTAAACTAGCAAGTTAAGACTTCTAAGAACACTAAATAGAGTGTAACGGTCCAATTTGATGCCTTAGGAATGCTCAGTTCTTTGCGTAGACAAGTTTTCCTCGTTTTGTGCAATTTTGAGCTTAACTTGGTCTATTGGCTTCTTTACCTAACGAAACGTTGTCCAAAAGCTAAACTAGCAAGTTAAGACTTCTAAGAACACTAAATAGAGTGTAGCAGTCCAATTTGATGCCTTAGGAATGCTCAATTCTATACATGGACAAGTTTTTCACGTTTTGTGCAATTTTTAACTTAACTTGGTCTATTGGCTTCTTTACCTAACGAAACGTTGTTCAAAAGCTAAACTAGCAAGTTAAGACTTCTAAGAACACTACATAGAGTATAACGGTCCAATTTGATGCCTGAGGAATGCTCAGTTCCATGCGTAGACAAGTTTTCCTCGTTTTGTGCAATTTTGAGCTTAACTTGGTCTAGTGGCTTCTTTATTTAACGAAACGTTGTCCAAAAGCTAAACTAGCAAGTTAAAACTTCGTGGAACACTAAATAGAGTATAATGGTCCAATTTGATGCCTTAGGAATGCTCAGTTCTATGCGTAGACAAGTTTTTCTCGTTTCATGCAATTTTAAACTTATCTTGGTCTACGGGCTTCTTTACCTAACGAAACGTTGTCCAAAAGCTAAACTAGCAAGTTAAGACTTCTAAGAACACTAAATAGAGTGTAACGGTCCAATTTGATGCCTTAGGAATGCTCAATTCTTTGCGTAGACAAGTTTTCCTCGTTTTGTGCAATTTTGATCTTAACTTGGTCTATTGGCTTTTTTACCTAACGAAACGTTGTCCAAAAGCTAAACTAGCAAGTTAAGACTTCTAAGAACACTAAATAGAGTGTAGCAGTCCAATTTGATGCCTTAGGAATGCTCAATTCTATGCATGGATAAGTTTTTCACGTTTTGTGCAATTTTTAACTTAACTTGGTCTATTGGCTTCTTTACCTAACGAAACGTTGTTCAAAAGCTAAACTAGCAAGTTAAGACTTCTAAGAACACTACATAGAGTATAACGGTCCAATTTGATGCCTGAGGAATGCTCAGTTCCATGCGTAGACAAGTTTTCCTCGTTTTGTGCAATTTTGAGCTTAACTTGGTCTACTGGCTTCTTTACCTAACGAAACGTTGTCCAAAAGCTAAACTAGGAAGTTAAAACTTCGTGGAACACTAAATAGAGTATAATGGTCCAATTTGATGCCTTAGGAATGCTCAGTTCTATGCGTAGACAAGTTTTACTCGTTTCGTGTAATTTTAAACTTATCTTGGTCTACGGGCTTCTTTACCTAACGAAACGTTGTCCAAAAGCTAAACTAGCAAGTTAAGACTTCTAAGAACACTAAATAGAGTGTAACGGTCCAATTTAATGCCTTAGGAATGCTCAATTCTTTGCGTAGACAAGTTTTCCTCGTTTTGTGCAATTTTCAGCTTAACTTGGTCTATTGGCTTCTTTACCTAACGAAACGTTGTCCAAAAGCTAAACTAGAAAGTTAAGACTTCTAAGAACACTAAATAGAGTGTAGCAGTCCAATTTGATGCCTTAGGAATGCTCAATTCTATGCATGGACAAGTTTTTCACGTTTTTTGCAATTTTTAACTTAACTTGGTCTATTGGCTTCTTTACCTAACGAAACGTTGTTCAAAAGCTAAACTAGCAACTTAAGACTTCTAAGAACACTAAATACAGTATAACGGTCCAATTTTATGCCTGAGGAATGCTCAGTTCTATGCGTAGAAAAGTTTTCCTCGTTTTGTGCAATTTTGAGCTTAACTTGGTCTATTGGCTTCTTTAACTAACGAAACGTTGTCCAGAAGCTAAACTAGCAAGTTAAGACTTCTAAGAAAACTAAATAGAGTATAACGGTCCAATTCGAAGCCTTAGGAATGCTCAATTCTATCCATAGACAAGTTTTCACGTTTCGTGCAATTTTGAACTTAACTTGGTCTATTGGCTTCTTTACCTAACGAAACGTTGTCCGAAAGCAAAACTAGCAAGTTAAGACTTCTAAGAACACTAAATAGAGTATAACGGTCCAACTGGATGCCTTAGGAATGCTCAATTCTATGCATAGACAAGTTTTTCACGTTTCGTGCAATTTTGAACTTAACTTGGTCTATTGGCTTCTTTACCTAACGAAACGTTGTCCGAAAGCTAAACTAGCAAGTCAAGACTTCTAAGAACACTAAATAGAGTATAACGGTCCAATTCGATGTCTTAGGAATGCTCAATTCTATGCATAGACAAGTTTTTCACGTTTCGTGCAATTCTGAACTTAACTTGGTCTATGGGCTTCTTTACCTAACGAAACGTTGTCCAAAAGCTAAACTAGCAAGTTAAAAATTCGTGGAACACTAAATAGAGTATAATGGTCCAATTTGATGCCTTAGGAATGCTCAGTTCTATGCGTAGACAAGTTTTCCTCGTTTCGTGCAATTTTAAACTTATCTTGGTCTACGGGCTTCTTTACCTAACGACACGTTGTCCAAAAGCTAAACTAGCAAGTTAAGACTTCTAAGAACACTAAATAGAGTGTAACGGTCCAATTTGATGCCTTAAGAATGCTCAGTTCTTTGCGTAGACAAGTTTTCCTCGTTTTGTGCAATTTTGAGCTTAACTTGGTCTATTGGCTTATTTACCTAACGAAACGTTGTCCAAAAGCTAAACTAGCAAGTTAAGACTTCTAAGAACACTAAATAGAGTGTAGCAGTCCAATTTGATGCCTTAGGAATGCTCAATTCTATGCATGGACAAGTTTTTCACGTTTCGTGCAATTTTTAACTTAACTTGGTCTATTGGCTTCTTTACCTAACGAAACGTTGTTCAAAAGCTAAACTAGCAAGTTAAGACTTCTAAGAACACTACATAGAGTATAACGGTCCAATTTGATGCCTGAGGAATGCTCAGTTCCATGCGTAGACAAGTTTTCCTCGTTTTGTGCAATTTTGAGCTTAACTTGGTCTAGTGGTTTCTTTACCTGACGAAACGTTGTCCGAAAGCTAAACTAGCAAGTTAAGACTTCTAAGAACACTAAATAGAGTATAACGGTCCAATTTTATGCCTGAGTAATGCTCAGTTCTATGCGTAGACAAGTTTTCCTCGTTTTGTGCAATTTTGAGCTTAACTTGGTCTATTGGCTTCTTTACCTAACGAAACGTTGTACAGAAGCTAAACTAGCAAGTTAAGACTTCTAAGAAAACTAAATAGAGTATAACGGTCCAATTTGAAGCCTTAGAAATGCTCAATTCTATCCATAGACAAGTTTTCACGTTTCGTGCAATTTTGAACTTAACTTGGTCTATTGGCTTCTTTACCTAACGAAACGGTGTCCAAAAGCTAAACTAGCAAGTTAAGACTTCTAAGAACACTAAATAGAGTATAACGGTCCAACTGGTTGCCTTAGTAATGCTCAATTCTATGCATAGACAAGTTTTTCACGTTTCGTGCAATTTTGAACTTAACTTGGTCTATTGGCTTCTTTACCTAACGAAACGTTTTCCGAAAGCTAAACTAGAAAGTTAAGACTTCTAAGAACACTAAATAGAGTATAACGGTCCAATTCGATGTCTTAGCAATGCTCAATTCTATGCATAGACAAGTTTTTCACGTTTCGTGCAATTCTGAACTTAACTTGGTCTATGGGCTTCTTTACCTAACGAAACGTTGTCCAAAAGCTAAACTAGCAAGTTAAAACTTCGTGGAACACTAAATAGAGTATAATGGTCCAATTTGATGCCTTAGGAATGCTCATTTCTATGCGTAGACAAGTTTTCCTCGTTTCGTGCAATTTTAAACTTATCTTGGTCTACGGGCTTCTTTACCTAACGAAACGTTGTCCAAAAGCTAAACTAGCAAGTTAAGACTTCCAAGAACACTAAATAGAGTGTAACGGTCCAATTTGATGCCTTAGGAATGCTCAGTTATTTGCGTAGACAAGTTTTCCTCCTTTTGTGCAATTTTGAGCTTAACTTGGTCTATTGGCTTCTTTAGCTAACGAAACGTTGTCCAAAAGCTAAACTAGCAAGTTAAGACTTCTAAGAACACTAAATAGAGTGTAGCGGTCCAATTTGATGCCTTAGGAATGCTCAATTCTATGCATGGACAAGTTTTTCACGTTTTGTGCAATTTTGAACTTAACTTGGTCTATTGGCTTCTTTACCTAACGAAACGTTGTTCAAAAGCTAAACTAGCAAGTTAAGACTTCTAAGAACACTACATAGAGTATAACGGTCCAATTTGATGCCAGGGGAATGCTCAGTTTTATGCGTAGACAAGTTTTACTCGTTTTGTGCAATTTTGAGCTTAACTTGGTCTAGTGGCTTATTTACCTAACGAAACGTTGTCCAAAAGCTAAACTAGCAAGTTAAGACTTCTAATAACACTACATAGAGTGTAACGGTCCAATTCGATGCCTTAGGAATGCTCAATTCTATGCATGGACAAGTTTTTCACGTTTCGTGCAATTTCGAACTTAACTTGGTCTATTGGCTTCTTTACCTAACAAAACGTTGTCCAGAAGCTAAACTAGCAAGTTATGACTTCTAAGAACACTAAATAGAGTATAACGGTCCAATTTTATGCCTGAGGAATGCTCAGTTCTATGCGTAGACAAGTTTTCCTCGTTTCGTGCTATTTTGAACTTAACTTGGTCTATTGGCTTGTTTACCTAAAGAAACGTTGTCCAAAAGCTAAACTAGCAAGTTAAGACTTCTAAGAACACTAAATAGAGTATAACGGTCCAATTTTATGCCTGAGGAATGCTCAGTTCTATGCGTAGACAAGTTTTCCTCGTTTTGTGCAATTTTGAGCTTAACTTGGTCTATTGGCTTCTTTAACTAACGAAACGTTGTCCAGAAGCTAAACTAGCAAGTTAAGACTTCTAAGAAAACTAAATAGAGTATAACGGTCCAATTCGAAGCCTTAGGAATGCTCAATTCTATCCATAGACAAGTTTTCACGTTTCGTGCAATTTTGAACTTAACTTGGTCTATTGGCTTCTTTACCTAACGAAACGTTGTCCGAAAGCAAAACTAGCAAGTTAAGACTTCTAAGAACACTAAATAGAGTATAACGGTCCAACTGGATGCCTTAGGAATGCTCAATTCTATGCATAGACAAGTTTTTCACGTTTCGTGCAATTTTGAACTTAACTTGGTCTATTGGCTTATTTACCTAATGAAACGTTGTCCAAAAGCTAAACTAGCAAGTTAAGACTTCTAAGAACACTAAATAGAGTGTAGCAGTCCAATTTGATGCCTTAGGAATGCTCAATTCTATGCATGGACAAGTTTTTCACGTTTCGTGCAATTTTTAACTTAACTTGGTCTATTGGCTTCTTTACCTAACGAAACGTTGTTCAAAAGCTAAACTAGCAAGTTAAGACTTCTAAGAACACTACATAGAGTATAACGGTCCAATTTGATGCCTGAGGAATGCTCAGTTCCATGCGTAGACAAGTTTTCCTCGTTTTGTGCAATTTTGAGCTTAACTTGGTCTAGTGGCTTCTTTACCTAACGAAACGTTGTCCGAAAGCTAAACTAGCAAGTTAAGACTTCTAAGAACACTAAATAGAGTATAACGGTCCAATTTTATGCCTGAGTAATGCTCAGTTCTATGCGTAGACAAGTTTTCCTCGTTTTGTGCAATTTTGAGCTTAACTTGGTCTATTGGCTTCTTTACCTAACGAAACGTTGTACAGAAGCTAAACTAGCAAGTTAAGACTTCTAAGAAAACTAAATAGAGTATAACGGTCCAATTTGAAGCCTTAGAAATGCTCAATTCTATCCATAGACAAGTTTTCACGTTTCGTGCAATTTTGAACTTAACTTGGTCTATTGGCTTCTTTACCTAACGAAACGGTGTCCAAAAGCTAAACTAGCAAGTTAAGACTTCTAAGAACACTAAATAGAGTATAACGGTCCAACTGGTTGCCTTAGTAATGCTCAATTCTATGCATAGACAAGTTTTTCACGTTTCGTGCAATTTTGAACTTAACTTGGTCTATTGGCTTCTTTACCTAACGAAACGTTTTCCGAAAGCTAAACTAGAAAGTTAAGACTTCTAAGAACACTAAATAGAGTATAACGGTCCAATTCGATGTCTTAGCAATGCTCAATTCTATGCATAGACAAGTTTTTCACGTTTCGTGCAATTCTGAACTTAACTTGGTCTATGGGCTTCTTTACCTAACGAAACATTGTCCAAAAGCTAAACTAGCAAGTTAAAACTTCGTGGAACACTAAATAGAGTATAATGGTCCAATTTGATGCCTTAGGAATGCTCATTTCTATGCGTAGACAAGTTTTCCTCGTTTCGTGCAATTTTAAACTTATCTTGGTCTACGGGCTTCTTTACCTAACGAAACGTTGTCCAAAAGCTAAACTAGCAAGTTAAGACTTCCAAGAACACTAAATAGAGTGTAACGGTCCAATTTGAATTTTTAAGAGGTAATCTTGGCATGAGAATGATTCCTTGATATGTGTATGAATTTTATGCATTGCTTATATTGAACACCTTTTGGATGCATTTACAAAATAAAGGGGGAGAAATATACTTTGAACTTTAAAGTTTGGTATGCATAGGTTAAGGGGGAGGAACTTGAATGTCATATTGTATAGACCTTGCCTATTGATACTTTACTTGTCTTGAATTGCAATTCCCTTGTGTTTATTGAAACATATGCTTATAGGAAGTTTATTTGTGTGAAGCATAATGTGAGGGG
Organism: Tripterygium wilfordii; assembly: GCF_013401445.1. NCBI lineage: Eukaryota > Viridiplantae > Streptophyta > Magnoliopsida > Celastrales > Celastraceae > Tripterygium > Tripterygium wilfordii. The sequence goes on along the minus strand of NW_024056320.1, from coordinate 184,761 downwards.
GAGAGTTTCTCATGTGAATTAAAGAAAATAGCTCAAAGTTACATAAGTTATTTTGTAATCATCAAAAGGGGGAGAATGTTGAATATATGTTTGAGTGATTACAACGGCATGTTTTGATTGAACTTTGATCTATTGATTGTATTGAGAAACCTAGGTGCATATGCCTACTTGATTAGTTTAGGAATTCAAGACTTATATTAAACTAGTTCAATTGTGCTTATTTGATGATTTGATTATTGAACTAACATGAACTAATTGCAAGAAATCCTAAAAGGGTTTACATAGCATGTCTTGAGTTTAATTGTGTGTAGGATGATCAAGTTGGCCATGTATCAACATGGTGACCTTAACCGAACTGTAATGAAGACTTAATCAGTGTCAAACATGATTAAGAAAGTCAATTTCGTGGTCAACATAATCAAGTTTTGCCAAAGATGTCTTGAAGCTTAATTGGGATCAATTGAAGTAAAATTAACTTTCTAGTCAAAGTCAGAATCGACGGACGTGACGTGGCAGCTGACATGGCATTGTTGACACGGCATTAATGACATGGCATTGATGACATGGCAAAGAAGACAAGTTAACCATAGTTACATCTTAACTGGAAGACTTGGAGCCAAAAAGAGAAGAGAAGGAAAAGTTAATTTGAAAGGAGGAGACAAGAGGTACAACAAGTCTTATGACAAGTTTTTCTCTTCACATGTGTGAGAAGCTTTATTTCAAAACCATTTCTCTTTCCCACCAAGACACTCCACATCCAATGGATCATATTCTCTCTACATCAAAATCACATTTTAATCCAATGGCCAAAGATTCAAGCTTTATTCTTATCTCTCCTACTTTACATCCTATGGCCAAAATTGAATCTTCATTTGATCCAAAGGCCATCATTTATTCCACCTAAGAGACAAACTTTTCTCAAGTCAATTGTTGTATCTTTCAAGATGCATCTAAAGTCTATATCCATCCAAAAGCCATGATTTACTCCACCTAAAAGACAAACTTTTCTCAAGTCAATTGTTGTATCTTCCAAGATGCCTCCAAAGTCTATATCCATCCAAAAGCCATTATTTCTTCCTACCAAAAGAGACTTGTTGTAAACATTTTCACACTTCTCTAAGCCTTCTAACGTCTCTAATGATCCAAGGGTCCATATCTTTCATATCAATCCAATGGCCCTCATTTCATGAGCTTACACTCCACAATTTTCTATAAAAACTAACTCTTTGTCTATGGTGCATACACTTGGCCGAAAATTACTCTTTCTCTCTTAAGTGTTCTTCATCTTCTAAGCTTTCATTCTTTCACTCATTCATTCCTTGATTACATACTTGATTTTGAAGAGAGATCATACACACTAGCCAAGTAAAGCTTTATTGTTACTCTTGAGCCTTTCTTACCAGATTCTTATCATTTCCTCAAGAGTCATTCTACTTGCTTGAGCAATCTGATTTCCAGCACCTATAAGGCTTCATTCTATATCTCCATTTCACCATTCAAGCCTTATCACAACTGATTTTCGTTGGTTGATACACTACTCAAAATTTCACATACCCTAGCAACCAAAAAATTCTCAAATCTGAGTTTTGTGCTTACCATTCCCATTCCAGCTTTTCAAGAGCTTCATTTGAGCCTTAGACACTTACAAATCCAGCTACTAAAGAGCCAGCCTTTGAGCCTAAACTTATCTCATACCCGGCTATTCTTAGAGCCATTTTTGAGCTTGTATTTTGCTGATTGAGTTAGTGTGGTGAGCTACAAACCACACGGTGTGTAGAGTTTGGTGTGGTGAGCTATAAACCACACGGTGTGTAAAGTTTGGTGTTTGAGCTACAAAAACACTGGTTGTATGAGTTCCGCTTGACTTGGTTGAACAAGCTATAGTGGAGAGTTTGAAATTCCCAAGTGGGACTTGGGGAGTGGAGTAGGCTTGGGTTAAGCCGAACCACTATAAATCTCTTGCCTCTTTTACTTTCCAGCAATTTCAATTAGCATTGCATTCTCATATCATACATACTTGAAATTGGATATTTAGGTTGCTAGATTCAAGTTTGTTTAAATTGATTGTTCTCCTTGACTCATATACATATACACTAGAATTTAATTTGGTATTTAGCTTCCGCTTAGGGTGAAATTTGATATAATTCATTGAAACCGAAAAAGGAGTGACCTAGTCTAAATTTGACTAAGGACACAATTCACCCCCCCTCTTGTGGTGCCATACATCCTAACAAGTGGTATCGGAGCAAGGTTACTTGCATATAGAAGTAATTGTCTTGTGCATTATTTGTGATTCTTGATATGGCATCTACTAGTGGTAGACATGATCATGTATTAGAGGGTCAATCTAGTGGTAGACCTCCATACTTTGATGGAGATGACTATGATCATTGGAAGATGAGAATGAAACTTTATTTCATGTCTCTGGATATTGATTTGTGGTATGTCATAGAGGATGGACCTTATGAGCCTACCATCATCACCAAAGTTGGTGATGTTGAAAAGGAGATTTCAAAACCTAGGGATAAATGGGATGACAATGATAAGAAAAAGATTTCCTTGAATGCTAAAGCTATGTCTATTTTATTTAATGCATTGAATTCAATTGAAGCTAAACATATTTCTACATGCATTTCGGCTAAAGATATGTGGACTAGGTTAGAGATGAAGCATGAGGGAACTAATCAAGTAAAGGAGTCCAAGATTAACATGCTCATGCATTCATATGAATTGTTCACTATGCTTTCACATGAGTCTATTACCGATATGGATATTAGACTAACCAAAATTCTGAATTCTCTTGAATCTTTAGGGAAGACATTCTCCAATCAAGAAAAGGTGCAAAAGTACTTGAGAAGTCTTCCGGAAGCATGGGATGCCAAAGTGACAGCCATCCAAGAAGCTAAAGATCTCAAAGTTTTGAAGTTGGATGAGCTTGTAGGATCACTTCTGGTATATGAGACAAATTTGAAGGCAAGAGAAGCTCAAAAAGAGGACACCAAAAAGAAGAGCATTGCTTTTGCCTCCAAGGGTGATAGTGGAGATGATTTGAGTGATGAGGAAGTAGCCCTAATGACAAGAAGATTCAAGAGATACTTGATAAACAAGAAGAAGCAAGGTGGTAGACTTTTTGGCCACTCAAGGAGGGACAACTTCAAATCTGGCCATGGGGATCAAAACGACTCAAAAGGGAACCATGAGGAGCAAGACAAAGATTTGAGGTGCTTTGAGTGTGGTAAGAAGGGACACATGAAGTATGAGTGTCCAAAGAAGAAAGAAAAGAGCAAGGAGCAAACCAAGAGAGCCTTCAAAGCTACATGGAGTGATTCGGACTCCGAAAGCACTTCAAGTGAGGACGAGGTTGCTAGACTTTGCTTGATGGCCAAAGGAAACTCATCCAATCCGGATGAGGAGGTAAACTCTTTTGATCATGATGATGATGATGTGTCTATTGATGATTTGCTTTCCTTACTCAATGACATGAATGCTAAGAATAGGAAAATGCATAAGGAAAAGAAACAATTGAAAAATGAGATTGATTGTTTAAATGCTAAGGTAGAAGAGCATGAAAAGACCATTGATGATCTAAATGCTAAATGTGATGAAAAGTGCGATATGCTTGCTGCCATGTGTGCTAATAACATGTCTAAGTGTGATCATGAACCCTTGATTGAAGATTTGCAATTTAAACTTAGTACCTTGCAAGAAGAGTATGATGATTTGAAATTGATTGCTATTGTGCCTAATGAGAACCAAGAGTCACATGATGACTCTATTGTTCAAAATGAATTAGATGCTTTGAAATTAAGATATGAGGATCTAGAGAAATCTTTCTCGAAGTTTAGTGTGGGATCTTCTAGACTTGATTCACTCTTATCATGCCTTAGACAATCTTTGGACAAATTGGGTTTAGGTTATGTTGGTGATGATGTAAAATTGAAGAAATGTGATATGCATGATATTTCTACATCTTTTGTATCACGTGGCTATTTGCATTCCTTGAATGACATGAAGGAGGATTGTTTTCCTAAGAAAATGATTTTTTCACCTCCTAACTACAATGCTTTGAATGATATGCATGCTAGTACTTCAAAATCACATCCTGAGCATGTATCATTTGTCCAACCCATGGGACATAGGCCTATTCCCATTAGGGATGTGCCAAATCAGCCTTGGAAGAAGGGTATCAAATCTGGATGCCTTAGGAATGCTCAATTCTATGCATAGACAAGTTTTTCACGTTTCGTGCAATTTTGAACTTAACTTGGTCTATGGGCTTCTTTACCTAACGAAACGTTGTCCCAAAGCTAAACTAGCAAGTTAAAACTTCGTGGAACACTAAATAGAGTATAATGGTCCAATTCGATGTCTTAGGAATGCTCAATTCTATGCATAGAAAAGTTTTTCACGTTTCGTGCAATTCTGAACTTAACTTGGTCTATGGGCTTCTTTACCTAACGAAACGTTGTCCCAAAGCTAAACTAGCAAGTTAAAATTTCGTGGAACACTAAATAGAGTATAATGGTCCAATTTGATGCCATAGGAATGCTCAGTTCTTTGCGTAGACAAGTTTTCCTCGTTTTGTGCAATTTTGAGCTTAACTTGGTCTATTGGCTTCTTTACCTAACGAAACGTTGTCCAAAAGCTAAACTAGCAAGTTAAGACTTCTAAGAACACTAAATAGAGTATAGCGGTCCAATTTGATGCCTTAGGAATGCTCAATTCTATGCATGGATAAGTTTTTCACGTTTTGTGCAATTTTGAACTTAACTTGGTCTATTGGCTTCTTTACCTAACGAAACGTTGTTCAAAAGCTAAACTAGCAAGTTAAGACTTCTAAGAACACTACATAGAGTATAACGGTCCAATTTGATGCCTGAGGAATGCTCAGTTCTATGCGTAGACAAGTTTTCCTCGTTTTGTGCAATTTTGATCTTAACTTGGTCTAGTGGCTTATTCCAAAAGCTAAACTAGCAAGTTAAGACTTCTAAGAACACTAAATAGAGTGTAACGGTCCAATTTGATGCCTTAGGAATGCTCAATTCTATGCATGGACAAGTTTTTCACGTTTCGTGCAATTTTGAACTTAACTTGGTCTATTGGCTTTTTTACCTAACGAAACGTTGTCCGAAAGCTAAACTAGCAAGTTAAGACTTCTAATAACACTAAATAGAGTATAACGGTCCAACTGGATGCCTTAGGAATGCTCAATTTTATGCATAGACAAGTATTTCACGTTTCGTGCAATTTTGAACTTAACTTGGTCTATTGGCTTCTTTACCTAACGAAACGTTGTCCGAAAGCTAAAATAGCAAGTTAAGACTTCTAAGAACACTAAATAGCGTATAACGGTCCAATTCGATGTCTTAGGAATGCTCAATTCTATGCATAGAAAAGTTTTTCACGTTTCGTGCAATTCTGAACTTAACTTGGTCTATGGGCTTCTTTACCTAACGAAACGTTGTCCCAAAGCTAAACTAGCAAGTTAAAATTTCGTGGAACACTAAATAGAGTATAATGGTCCAATTTGATGCCATAGGAATGCTCAGTTCTTTGCGTAGACAAGTTTTCCTCGTTTTGTGCAATTTTGAGCTTAACTTGGTCTATTGGCTTCTTTACCTAACGAAACGTTGTCCAAAAGCTAAACTAGCAAGTTAAGACTTCTAAGAACAGTAAATAGTGTGTAGCGGTCCAATTTGATGCCTTAGGAATGCTCAATTCTATGCATGGACAAGTTTCTCACGTTTTGTGCAAATTTGAACTTAACTTGGTCCATTGGCTTCTTTACCTAACGAAACGTTGTTCAAAAGCTAAACTAGAAAGTTAAGACTTCTAAGAACACTAAATAGAGTATAACGGTCCAACTGAATGCCTTAGGAATGCTCAATTCTATGCATAGACAAGTTTTTCACGTTTCGTGCAATTTTGAACTTAACTTGGTCTATTGGCTTTTTTACCTAACGAAACGTTGTCCAAAAGCTAAACTAGCAAGTTAAGACTTCAAAGAACACTAAATAGAGTATAACGGTCCAACTGGATGCCTTAGGAATGCTCAATTCTATGCATAGACAAGTTTTTCACGTTTCGTGCAATTTTGAACTTAACTTGGTCTATTGGCTTCTTTACCTAACGAAACGTTGTCCGAAAGCTAAAATAGCAAGTTAAGACTTCTAAGAACACTAAATAGCGTATAACGGTCCAATTCGATGTCTTAGGAATGCTCAATTCTATGCATAGAAAAGTTTTTCACGTTTCGTGCAATTCTGAACTTAACTTGGTCTATGGGCTTCTTTACCTAACGAAACGTTGTCCCAAAGCTAAACTAGCAAGTTAAAACTTCGTGGAACACTAAATAGAGTATAATGGTCCAATTTGATGCCTTAGGAATGCTCAGTTCTATGCGTAGACAAGTTTTCCTCGTTTCGTGCAATTTTAAACTTATCTTGGTCTACGGGCTTCTTTACCTAACGAAACGTTGTCCAAAACCTAAACTAGCAAGTTAAGACTTCTAAGAATACTAAATAGAGTGTAACGGTCCAATTTGATGCCTTAGGAATGCTCAGTTCTTTGCGTAGACAAGTTTTCCTCGTTTTGTGCAATTTTGAGCTTAACTTGGTCTCTTGGCTTCTTTACCTAACGAAACGTTGTCCAAAAGCTAAACTAGCAAGTTAAGACTTCTAAGAACACTAAATAGAGTGTAGCGGTCCAATTTGATGCCTTAGGAATGCTCAATTCTATGCATGGACAAGTTTTTCACGTTTTGTGCAATTTTGAACTTAACTTGGTCTATTGGCTTCTTTACCTAACGAAACGTTGTTCAAAAGCTAAACTAGCAAGTTAAGACTTCTAAGAACACTACATAGAGTATAACGGTCCAATTTTATGCCTGAGGAATGCTCAGTTCTATGCGTAGACAAGTTTTCCTCGTTTCGTGCTATTTTGAACTTAACTTGGTCTATTGGCTTCTTTACCTAACGAAACGTTGTCCAAATGCTAAACTAGCAAGTTAAGACTTCTAAGAACACCAAATAGGGTATAACGGTCCAATTTAATGCCTGACGAATGCTCAGTTCTATGCGTAGACAAGTTTTCCTCGTTTCGTGCTATTTTGAACTTAACTTGGTCTATTGGCTTGTTTACCTAACGAAACGTTGTCCAAAAGCTAAACTAGCAAGTTAAGACTTCTAAGAACACTAAATAGAGTATAACGGTCCAATTTTATGCCTGAGGAATGCTCAGTTCTATGCGTAGACAAGTTTTCCTCGTTTTGTGCAATTATGAGCTTAACCTGGTCTATTGGCTTCTTTACCTAACGAAACGTTGTCCAAAAGCTAAACTAGCCAGTCAAGACTTCTAAGAAAACTAAATAGAGTATAACGGTCCAATTTGAAGCCTTAGGAATGCTCAATTCTATCCATAGACAAGTTTTCACGTTTCGTGCAATTTTGAACTTAACTTGCTCTATTAGCTTCTTTACCTATTGAAACGTTGTCCAAAAGCTAAACTAGCCACTTAAGACTACAAAGAACACTAAATAGAGTATAACGGTCCAATTTTATTCCTTAGGAATGCTCAAGTCTATGCATAGACAAGTTTTTCACGTTTCGTGCAATTTTGAACTTAACTTGGTCTATTGGCTTTTTTACCTAACGAAACGTTGTCCAAAAGCTAAACTAGCAAGTTAAGACTTCTAAGAACACTAAATAGAGTATAACGGTCCAACTAGATGCCTTAGGAATGCTCAATTCTAAGCATAGACAAGTTTTTCACGTTTCGTGCAATTTTGAACTTAACTTGGTCTATTGGCTTCTTTACCTAACGAAACGTTGTCCGAAAGCTAAAATAGCAAGTTAAGACTTCTAAGAACACTAAATAGCGTATAACGGTCCAATTCGATGTCTTAGGAATGCTCAATTCTATGCATAGAAAAGTTTTTCACGTTTCGTGCAATTCTGAACTTAACTTGGTCTATGGGCTTCTTTACCTAACGAAACGTTGTCCCAAAGCTAAACTAGCAAGTTAAAACTTCGTGGAACACTAAATAGAGTATAATGGTCCAATTTGATGCCTTAGGAATGCTCAGTTCTATGCGTAGAAAAGTTTTCCTCGTTTCGTGCAATTTTAAACTTATCTTGGTCTACGGGCTTCTTTACCTAACGAAACGTTGTCCAAAACCTAAACTAGCAAGTTAAGACTTCTAAGAACACTAAATAGAGTGTAACGGTCCAATTTGATGCCTTAGGAATGCTCAGTTCTTTGCGTAGACAAGTTTTCCTCGTTTTGTGCAATTTTGAGCTTAACTTGGTCTATTGGCTTCTTTACCTAACGAAACGTTGTCCAAAAGCTAAACTAGCAAGTTAAGACTTCTAAGAACACTAAATAGAGTATAGCGGTCCAATTTGATGCCTTAGGAATGCTCAATTCTATGCATGGATAAATTTTTCACGTTTTGTGCAATTTTGAACTTGACTTGGTCTATTGGCTTCTTTACCTAACGAAACGTTGTTCAAAAGCTAAACTAGCAAGTTAAGACTTCTAAGAACACTACATAGAGTATAACGGTCCAATTTGATGCCTGAGGAATGCTCAGTTCTATGCGTAGACAAGTTTTCCTCGTTTTGTGCAATTTTGATCTTAACTTGGTCTAGTGGCTTATTTACCTAACGAAACGTTGTCCAAAAGCTAAACTAGCAAGTTAAGACTTCTAAGAACACTAAATAGAGTGTAACGGTCCAATTTGATGCCTTAGGAATGCTCAATTCTATGCATGGACAAGTTTTTCACGTTTCGTGCAATTTTGAACTTAACTTGGTCTATTGGCTTTTTTACCTAACGAAACGTTGTCCGAAAGCTAAACTAGCAAGTTAAGACTTCTAATAACACTAAATAGAGTATAACGGTCCAACTGGATGCCTTAGGAATGCTCAATTTTATGCATAGACAAGTATTTCACGTTTCGTGCAATTTTGAACTTAACTTGGTCTATTGGCTTCTTTACCTAACGAAACGTTGTCCGAAAGCTAAAATAGCAAGTTAAGACTTCTAAGAACACTAAATAGCGTATAACGGTCCAATTCGATGTCTTAGGAATGCTCAATTCTATGCATAGAAAAGTTTTTCACGTTTCGTGCAATTCTGAACTTAACTTGGTCTATGGGCTTCTTTACCTAACGAAACGTTGTCCCAAAGCTAAACTAGCAAGTTAAAACTTCGTGGAACACTAAATAGAGTATAATGGTCCAATTTGATGCCATAGGAATGCTCAGTTCTTTGCGTAGACAAGTTTTCCTCGTTTTGTGCAATTTTGAGCTTAACTTGGTCTATTGGCTTCTTTACCTAACGAAACGTTGTCCAAAAGCTAAACTAGCAAGTTAAGACTTCTAAGAACAGTAAATAGTGTGTAGCGGTCCAATTTGATGCCTTAGGAATGCTCAATTCTATGCATGGACAAGTTTCTCACGTTTTGTGCAATTTTGAACTTAACTTGGTCTATTGGCTTCTTTACCTAACGAAACGTTGTTCAAAAGCTAAACTAGAAAGTTAAGACTTCAAAGAACACTAAATAGAGTATAACGGTCCAACTGGATGCCTTAGGAATGCTCAATTCTATGCATAGACAAGTTTTTCACGTTTCGTGCAATTTTGAACTTAACTTGGTCTATTGGCTTCTTTACCTAACGAAACGTTGTCCGAAAGCTAAAATAGCAAGTTAAGACTTCTAAGAACACTAAATAGCGTATAACGGTCCAATTCGATGTCTTAGGAATGCTCAATTCTATGCATAGAAAAGTTTTTCACGTTTCGTGCAATTCTGAACTTAACTTGGTCTATGGGCTTCTTTACCTAATGAAACGTTGTCCCAAAGCTAAACTAGCAAGTTAAAACTTCGTGGAACACTAAATAGAGTATAATGGTCCAATTTGATGCCTTAGGAATGCTCAGTTCTATGCGTAGACAAGTTTTCCTCGTTTCGTGCAATTTTAAACTTATCTTGGTCTACGGGCTTCTTTACCGAACGAAACGTTGTCCAAAAGCTAAACTAGCAAGTTAAGACTTCTAAGAACACTAAATAGAGTGTAACGGTCCAATTTGATGCCTTAGGAATGCTCAGTTCTTTGCGTAGACAAGTTTTCCTCGTTTTGTGCAATTTTGAGCTTAACTTGGTCTCTTGGCTTCTTTACCTAACGAAACGTTGTTCAAAAGCTAAACTAGCAAGTTAAGACTTCTAAGAACACTACATAGAGTATAACGGTCCAATTTTATGCCTGAGGAATGCTCAGTTCTATGCGTAGACAAGTTTTCCTCGTTTCGTGCTATTTTGAACTTAACTTGGTCTATTGGCTTCTTTACCTAACGAAACGTTGTCCAAATGCTAAACTAGCAAGTTAAGACTTCTAAGAACACCAAATAGGGTATAACGGTCCAATTTAATGCCTGAGGAATGCTCAGTTCTATGCGTAGACAAGTTTTCCTCGTTTCGTGCTATTTTGAACTTAACTTGGTCTATTGGCTTGTTTACCTAACGAAACGTTGTCCAAAAGCTAAACTAGCAAGTTAAGACTTCTAAGAACACTAAATAGAGTATAACGGTCCAATTTTATGCCTGAGGAATGCTCAGTTCTATGCGTAGACAAGTTTTCCTCGTTTTGTGCAATTATGAGCTTAACCTGGTCTATTGGCTTCTTTACCTAACGAAACGTTGTCCAAAAGCTAAACTAGCAAGTCAAGACTTCTAAGAAAACTAAAAAGAGTATAACGGTCCAATTTGAAGCCTTAGGAATGCTCAATTCTATCCATAGACAAGTTTTCACGTTTCGTGCAATTTTGAACTTAACTTGCTCTATTAGCTTCTTTACCTATTGAAACGTTGTCCAAAAGCTAAACTAGCCACTTAAGACTACAAAGAACACTAAATAGAGTATAACGGTCCAATTTTATTCCTTAGGAATGCTCAAGTCTATGCATAGACAAGTTTTTCACGTTTCGTGCAATTTTGAACTTAACTTGGTCTATTGTCTTTTTTACCTAACGAAACGTTGTCCAAAAGCTAAACTAGCAAGTTAAGACTTCTAAGAACACTAAATAGAGTATAACGGTCCAACTGGATGCCTTAGGAATGCTCAATTCTATGCATAGACAAGTTTTTCACGTTTCGTGCAATTTTGAACTTAACTTGGTCTATTGGCTTCTTTACCTAACGAAACGTTGTCCGAAAGCTAAAATAGCAAGTTAAGACTTCTAAGAACACTAAATAGCGTATAACGGTCCAATTCGATGTCTTAGGAATGCTCAATTCTATGCATAGAAAAGTTTTTCACGTTTCGTGCAATTCTGAACATAACTTGGTCTATGGGCTTCTTTACCTAACGAAACGTTGTCCCAAAGCTAAACTAGCAAGTTAAAACTTCGTGGAACACTAAATAGAGTATAATGGTCCAATTTGATGCCTTAGGAATGCTCAGTTCTATGCGTAGACAAGTTTTCCTCGTTTCGTGCAATTTTAAACTTATCTTGGTCTACGGGCTTCTTTACCTAACGAAACGTTGTCCAAAACCTAAACTAGCAAGTTAAGACTTCTAAGAACACTAAATAGAGTGTAACGGTCCAATTTGATGCCTTAGGAATGCTCAGTTCTTTGCGTAGACAAGTTTTCCTCGTTTTGTGCAATTTTGAGCTTAACTTGGTCTATTGGCTTCTTTACCTAACGAAACGTTGTCCAAAAGCTAAACTAGCAAGTTAAGACTTCTAAGAACACTAAATAGAGTATAGCGGTCCAATTTGATGCCTTAGGAATGCTCAATTCTATGCATGGATAAGTTTTTCACGTTTTGTGCAATTTTGAACTTAACTTGTTCTATTGGCTTCTTTACCTAACGAAACGTTGTTCAAAAGCTAAACTAGCAAGTTAAGACTTCTAAGAACACTACATAGAGTATAACGGTCCAATTTGATGCCTGAGGAATGCTCAGTTCTATGCGTAGACAAGTTTTCCTCGTTTTGTGCAATTTTGATCTTAACTTGGTCTAGTGGCTTATTTACCTAACGAAACGTTGTCCAAAAGCTAAACTAGCAAGTTAAGACTTCAAAGAACACTAAATAGAGTGTAACGGTCAAATTTGATGCCTTAGGAATGCTCAATTCTATGCATGGACAAGTTTTTCACGTTTCGTGCAATTTTGAACTTAACTTGGTCTATTGGCTTTTTTACCTAACGAAACGTTGTCCGAAAGCTAAACTAGCAAGTTAAGACTTCTAATAACACTAAATAGAATATAACGGTCCAACTGGATGCCTTAGGAATGCTCAATTTTATGCATAGACAAGTATTTCACGTTTCGTGCAATTTTGAACTTAACTTGGTCTATTGGCTTCTTTACCTAACGAAACGTTGTCCAAAAGCTAAACTAGCAAGTTAAGACTTCTAAGAACAGTAAATAGTGTGTAGCGGTCCAATTTGATGCCTTAGGAATGCTCAATTCTATGCATGGACAAGTTTTTCACGTTTCGTGCAATTTTGAACTTAACTTGGTCTATTGGCTTTTTTACCTAACGAAACGTTGTCCGAAAGCTAAACTAGCAAGTTAAGACTTCTAATAACACTAAATAGAATATAACGGTCCAACTGGATGCCTTAGGAATGCTCAATTTTATGCATAGACAAGTATTTCACGTTTTGTGCAATTTTGAACTTAACTTGGTCTATTGGCTTCTTTACCTAACGAAACGTTGTTCAAAAGCTAAACTAGAAAGTTAAGTCTTCTAAGAACACTAAATAGAGTATAACGGTCCAACTGGATGCCTTAGGAATGCTCAATTCTATGCATAGACAAGTTTTTCACGTTTCGTGCAATTTTGAACTTAACTTGGTCTATTGGCTTTTTTACCTAACGAAACGTTGTTCAAAAGCTAAACTAGCAAGTTAAGACTTCTAAGAACACTAAATAGAGTATAACGGTCCAACTGGATGCCTTAGGAATGCTCAATTCTATGCATACACAAGTTTTTCACGTTTCGTGCAATTTTGAACTTAACTTGGTCTATTGGCTTCTTTACCTAATGAAACGTTGTCCGAAAGCTAAACTAGCAAGTTAAGACTTCTAATAACACTAAATAGAGTATAACGGTCCAACTGGATGCCTTAGGAATGCTCAATTTTATGCATAGACAAGTATTTCACGTTTCGTGCAATTTTGAACTTAACTTGGTCTATTGGCTTCTTTACCTAACGAAACGTTGTCCGAAAGCTAAAATAGCAAGTTAAGACTTCTAAGAACACTAAATAGCGTATAACGGTCCAATTCGATGTCTTAGGAATGCTCAATTCTATGCATAGACAAGTTTTTCACGTTTCGTGCAATTCTGAACTTAACTTGGTCTATGGGCTTCTTTACCTAACGAAACGTTGTCCCAAAGCTAAACTAGCAAGTTAAAACTTCGTGGAACACTAAATAGAGTATAATGGTCCAATTTGATGCCTTAGGAATGCTCAGTTCTATGCGTAGACAAGTTTTCCTCGTTTCGTGCAATTTTAAACTTATCTTGGTCTACGGGCTTCTTTACCTAACGAAACGTTGTCCAAAACCTAAACTAGCAAGTTAAGACTTCTAAGAACACTAAATAGAGTGTAACGGTCCAATTTGATGCCTTAGGAATGCTCAGTTCTTTGCGTTGACAAGTTTTCCTCGTTTTGTGCAATTTTGAGCTTAACTTGGTCTCTTGGCTTCTTTACCTAACGAAACGTTGTCCAAAAGCTAAACTAGCAAGTTAAGACTTCAAAGAACACTAAATAGAGTGTAGCGGTCCAATTTGATGCCTTAGGAATGCTCAATTCTATGCATGGACAAGTTTTTCACGTTTTGTGCAATTTTGAACTTAACTTGGTCTATTGGCTTCTTTACCTAACGAAACGTTGTTCAAAAGCTAAACTAGCAAGTTAAGACTTCTAAGAACACTACATAGAGTATAACGGTCCAATTTTATGCCTGAGGAATGCTCAGTTCTATGCGTAGACAAGTTTTCCTCGTTTCGTGCTATTTTGAACTTAACTTGGTCTATTGGCTTCTTTACCTAACGAAACGTTGTCCAAATGCTAAACTAGCAAGTTAAGACTTCTAAGAACACCAAATAGGGTATAACGGTCCAATTTAATGCCTGACGAATGCTCAGTTCTATGCGTAGACAAGTTTTCCTCGTTTCGTGCTATTTTGAACTTAACTTGGTCTATTGGCTTGTTTACCTAACGAAACGTTGTTCAAAAGCTAAACTAGCAAGTTAAGACTTCTAAGAACACTAAATGGAGTATAACGGTCCAATTTTATGCCTGAGGAATGCTCAGTTCTATGCGTAGACAAGTTTTCCTCGTTTTGTGCAATTATGAGCTTAACCTGGTCTATTGGCTTCTTTACCTAACGAAACGTTGTCCAAAAGCTAAACTAGCAAGTCAAGACTTCTAAGAAAACTAAATAGAGTATAACGGTCCAATTTGAAGCCTTAGGAATGCTCAATTCTATCCATAGACATGTTTTCACGTTTCGTGCAATTTTGAACTTAACTTGCTCTATTGGCTTCTTTACCTATTGAAACGTTGTCCAAAAGCTAAACTAGCCACTTAAGACTACAAAGAACACTAAATAGAGTATAACGGTCCAATTTTATTCCTTAGGAATGCTCAAGTCTATGCATAGACAAGTTTTTCACGTTTCGTGCAATTTTGAACTTAACTTGGTCTATTGGCTTTTTTACCTAACGAAACGTTGTCCAAAAGCTAAACTAGCAAGTTAAGACTTCTAAGAACACTAAATAGAGTATAACGGTCCAACTGGATGCCTTAGGAATGCTCAATTCTATGCATAGAAAAGTTTTTCACGTTTCGGGCAATTTTGAACTTAACTTGGTCTATTGGCTTCTTTACGTAACGAAACGTTGTCCGAAAGCTAAAATAGCAAGTTAAGACTTCTAATAACACTAAATAGAGTATAATGGTCCAATTTGATGCCTTAGGAATGCTCAGTTCTATGCGTAGACAAGTTTTCCTCGTTTCGTGCAATTTTAAACTTATCTTGGTCTACGGGCTTCTTTACCTAACGAAACGTTGTCCAAAACCTAAACTAGCAAGTTAAGACTTCTAAGAACACTAAATAGAGTGTAACGGTCCAATTTGATGCCTTAGGAATGCTCAGTTCTTTGCGTAGACAAGTTTTCCTCCTTTTGTGCAATTTTGAGCTTAACTTGGTCTATTGGCTTCTTTACCTAACGAAACGTTGTCCAAAAGCTAAACTAGCAAGTTAAGACTTCTAAGAACACTAAATAGAGTGTAGCGGTCCAATTTGATGCCTTAGGAATGCTCAATTCCATGCATGGACAAGTTTTTCACGTTTTGTGCAATTTTGAACTTAACTTGGTCTATTGGCTTCTTTACCTAACGAAACGTTGTTCAAAAGCTAAACTAGCAAGTTAAGACTTCTAAGAACACTACATAGAGTATAACGGTCCAATTTGATGCCTGAGGAATGCTCAGTTCTATGCGTAGACAAGTTTTCCTCGTTTTGTGCAATTTTGATCTTAACTTGGTCTAGTGGCTTATTTACCTAACGAAACGTTGTCCAAAAGCTAAACTAGCAAGTTAAGACTTCTAAGAACACTAAATAGAGTGTAACGGTCCAATTTGATGCCTTAGGAATGCTCAATTCTATGCATGGACAAGTTTTTCACGTTTCGTGCAATTTTGAACTTAACTTGGTCTATTGGCATTTTTACCTAACGAAACGTTGTCCGAAAGCTAAACTAGCAAGTTAAGACTTCTAATAACACTAAATAGAGTATAACGGTCCAACTGGATGCCTTAGGAATGCTCAATTTTATGCATAGACAAGTGTTTCACGTTTCGTGCAATTTTGAACTTAACTTGGTCTATTGGCTTCTTTACCTAACGAAACGTTGTCCGAAAGCTAAAATAGCAAGTTAAGACTTCTAAGAACACTAAATAGCGTATAACGGTCCAATTCGATGTCTTAGGAATGCTCAATTCTATGCATAGAAAAGTTTTTCACGTTTCGTGGAATTCTGAACTTAACTTGGTCTATGGGCTTCTTTACCTAACGAAACGTTGTCCCAAAGCTAAACTAGCAAGTTAAAACTTCGTGGAACACTAAATAGAGTATAATGGTCCAATTTGATGCCATAGGAATGCTCAGTTCTTTGCGTAGACAAGTTTTCCTCGTTTTGTGCAATTTTGAGCTTAACTTGGTCTATTGGCTTCTTTACCTAACGAAACGTTGTCCAAAAGCTAAACTAGCAAGTTAAGACTTCTAAGAACACTAAATAGTGTGTAGCGGTCCAATTTGATGCCTTAGGAATGCTCAATTCTATGCATGGACAAGTTTCTCACGTTTTGTGCAATTTTGAACTTAACTTGGTCTATTGGCTTCTTTACCTAACGAAACGTTGTTCAAAAGCTAAACTAGAAAGTTAAGACTTCTAAGAACACTAAATAGAGTATAACGGTCCAACTGGATGCCTTAGGAATGCTCAATTCTATGCATAGACAAGTTTTTCACGTTTCGTGCAATTTTGAACTTATCTTGGTCTATTGGCTTTTTTACCTAACGAAACGTTGTCCAGAAGATAAACTAGCAAGCTAAGACTTCTATGAACACTAAATAGAGTGTAACGGTCCAATTTGATGCCTTAGGAATGCTCAATTCTATGCATGGACATGTTTTTCACGTTTCGTGCAATTTTGAACTTAACTTGGTCTATTGGCTTTTTTACCTAACGAAACGTTGTCCGAAAGCTATACTAGCAAGTTAAGACTTCTAATAATACTATAAAGAGTATAACGGTCCAACTGGATGCCTTAGGAATGCTCAATTTTATGCATAGACAAGTTTTTCACGTTTCGTGCAATTTTGAACTTAACTTGGTCTATTGGCTTATTTACCTAACGAAACGTTGTCCGAAAGCTAAAATAGCAAGTTAAGACTTCTAAGAACACTAAATAGCGTATAACGGTCCAATTCGATGTCTTAGGAATGCTCAATTCTATGCAGAGAAAAGTTTTTCACGTTTCGTGCAATTCTGAACTTAACTTGGTCTATGCGCTTCTTTACCTAACGAAACGTTGTCCCAAAGCTAAACTAGCAAGTTAAAACTTCGTGGAACACTAAATAGAGTATAATGGTCCAATTTGATGCCATAGGAATGCTCAGTTCTTTGCGTAGACAAGTTTTCCTCGTTTTGTGCAATTTTGAGCTTAACTTGGTCTATTGGCTTCTTTACCTAACGAAACGTTGTCCAAAAGCTAAACTAGCAAGTTAAGACTTCTAAGAACACTAAATAGTGTGTAGCGGTCCAATTTGATGCCTTAGGAATGCTCAATTCTATGCATGGACAAGTTTCTCACGTTTTGTGCAATTTTGAACTTAACTTGGTCTATTGGCTTCTTTACCTAACGAAACGTTGTTCAAAAGCTAAACTAGAAAGTTAAGACTTCTAACAACACTACATAGAGTATAACGGTCCAATTTGATGCTTGAGGAATGCTCAGTTCTATGCGTAGACAAGTTTTCCTCGTTTTGTGCAATTTTGAGCTTAACTTGGTCTAGTGGCTTCTTTACCTAACGAAACGTTGTCCAAAAGCTAAACTAGCAAGTTAAGACTTCTAAGAACACTAAATAGAGTGTAACGGTCCAATTTGATGCCTTAGGAATGCTCAATTCTATGCATGGACAAGTTTTTCACGTTTCGTGCAATTTTGAAATTAACTTGGTCTATTGGCTTCTTTACCTAACGAAATGTTGTCCGAAAGCTAAACTAGCAAGTTAAGACTTATAATAACACTAAATAGAGTATAACGGTCCAATGTTATGCCTGAGGAATGCTCAGTTCTATTAGTAGACAAGTTTTCCTCGTTTCGTGCTATTTTGAACTTAACTTGGTTTATTGGCATCTTTACATAACGAAACGTTGTCCAAAAGCGAAACTAGCAAGTTAAGACTTCTAAGAACACTAAATAGAGTATAACGGTCCAATTTTATGCCTGAGGAATGCTCAGTTCTATGCGTAGACAAGTTTTCCTCGTTTTGTGCAATTATGAGCTTAACCTGTTCTATTGGCTTCTTTACCTAACGAAACGTTGTCCAAAAGCTAAACTCGCAAGTTAAGACTTCTAAGAAAACTAAATAGAGTATAACGGTCCAATTTGAAGCTTTAGGAATGCTCAATTCTATCCATAGACAAGTTTTCACGTTTCGTGCAATTTTGAACTTAACTTGGTCTATTGGCTTCTTTACCTAACGAAACCTTGTCTAAAAGCTAAACTAGCCACTTAAGACTACAAAGAACACTAAATAGAGTATAACGGTCCAATTTCATTCCTTAGGAATGCTCAAGTCTATGCATAGACAAGTTTTTCACGTTTCGTGCAATTTCGAACTTAACTTGGTCTATTGGCTTCTTTACCTAACGAAACGTTGTCCAAAAGCTAAACTAGCAAGTTAAGACTTCTAAGAACACTAAATAGAGAATAACGGCCCAACTGGATGCCTTAGGAATGCTCAATTCTATGCATAGACAAGTTTTTCACGTTTCGTGCAATTTTGAACTTAACTTGGTCTATTGGCTTCTTTACCTAACGAAACGTTGTCCGAAAGCTAAACTAGCAAGTTAAGACTTCTAAGAACACTAAATAGAGTATAACGGTCCAATTCGATGTCTTAGGAATGCTCAATTCTATGCATAGACAAGTTTTTCACGTTTCGTGCAATTCTGAACTTAACTTGGTCTATGGGCTTCTTTACCTAACGAAACGTTGTCCCAAAGCTAAACTAGCAAGTTAAAACTTCGTGGAACACTAAATAGAGTATAATGGTCCAATTTGATGCCTTAGGAATGCTCAGTTCTATGCGTAGACAAGTTTTCCTCGTTTCGTGCAATTTTAAACTTATCTTGGTCTACGGGCTTCTTTACCTAACGAAACGTTGTCCAAAAGCTAAACTAGCAAGTTAAGACTTCTACGAACACTAAATAGTGTTGAATATATGTTTGAGTGATTACAACGGCATGTTTTGATTGAACTTTGATCTATTGATTGTATTGAGAAACCTAGGTGCATATGCCTACTTGATTAGTTTAGGAATTCAAGACTTATATTAAACTAGTTCAATTGTGCTTATTTGATGATTTGATTATTGAACTAACATGAACTAATTGCAAGAAATCCTAAAAGGGTTTACATAGCATGTCTTGAGTTTAATTGTGTGTAGGATGATCAAGTTGGCCATGTATCAACATGGTGACCTTAACCGAACTGTAATGAAGACTTAATCAGTGTCAAACATGATTAAGAAAGTCAATTTCGTGGTCAACATAATCAAGTTTTGCCAAAGATGTCTTGAAGCTTAATTGGGATCAATTGAAGTAAAATTAACTTTCTAGTCAAAGTCAGAATCAACGGACGTGACGTGGCAGCTGACATAGCATTGTTGACATGGCATTGTTGACATGGCATTGTTGACACGGCATTAATGATATGGCATTGATGACATGGCAAAGAAGACAAGTTAACCATAGTTACATCTTAACTGGAAGACTTGGAGCCAAAAAGAGAAGAGAAGGAAAAGTTAATTTGAAAGGAGGAGACAAGAGGTACAACAAGTCTTATGACAAGTTTTTCTCTTCACATGTGTGAGAAGCTTTATTTCAAAACCATTTCTCTTTCCCACCAAGACACTCCACATCCAATGGATCATATTCTCTCTACATCAAAATCACATTTTAATCCAATGGCCAAAGATTCAAGCTTTATTCTTATCTCTCCTACTTTACATCCTATGGCCAAAATTGAATCTTCATTTGATCCAAAGGCCATCATTTATTCCACCTAAGAGACAAACTTTTCTCAAGTCAATTGTTGTATCTTTCAAGATGCATCTAAAGTCTATATCCATCCAAAAGCCATGATTTACTCCACCTAAAAGACAAACTTTTTTCAAGTCAATTGTTGTATCTTCCAAGATGCCTCCAAAGTTTATATCCATCCAAAAGCCATTATTTCTTCCTACCAAAAGAGACTTGTTGTAAACATTCTCACACTTCTCTAAGCCTTCTAACGTCTCTAATGATCCAAGGGTCCATATCTTTCATATCAATCCAATGGCCCTCATTTCATGAGCTTACACTCCACAATTTTCTATAAAAACTAACTCTTTGTCTATGGTGCATACACTTGGCCGAAAATTACACTCTCTCTCTAGTGTTCTTCATCTTCTAAGCTTTCATTCTTTCACTCATTCATTTCTTGATTACATACTTGATTTTGAAGAGAGATCACACACACTAGCCAAGTAAAGCTTTATTGTTACTCTTGAGCCTTTCTTACCAGAATATTATCATTTCCTCAAGAGTCATTCTACTTGCTTGAGCAATCTGATTTCCAGCACCTATAAGGCTTCATTCTATATCTCCATTTCACCATTCAAGCCTTATCACAACTGATTTTCGTTGGTTGATACACTACTCAAAATTTCACATACCCTAGCAACCAAAAAATTCTCAAATCTGAGTTTTGTGCTTATCATTCTCATTCCAGCTTTTCAAGAGCTTCATTTGAGCCTTAGACACTTACAAATCCAGCTACTAAAGAGCCAGCCTTTGAGCCTAAACTTATCTCATACCCGGCTATTCTTAGAGCCATTTTTGAGCTTGTATTTTGTTGATTAAGTTGGTGTGGTGAGCTACAAACCACACGGTGTGTAGAGTTTGGTGTGGTGAGCTACAAACCACACGGTGTGTAGAGTTTGGTGTTTGAGCTACAAAAACATCGGTTGTAAGAGTTCCGCTTGACTCGGTTGAACAAGCCATATTGGAGTGTCTGAAATTCCCAAGTGGGACTTGGGGAGTGGAGTAGGCTTGGGTTAAGCCGAACCACTATAAATCTCTTGCCTCTTTTACTTTCCAGCAATTTCAATTAGCATTGCATTCTCATATCATACATACTTGAAATTGGATATTTAGGTTGCTAGATTCAAGTTTGTTTAAATTGATCGTTCTCCTTGACTCATATACATATACACTAGAACTTAATTTGGTATTTAGCTTCCGCTTAGGGTGAAACTTGATAGAATTCATTGAAACCGAAAAAGGAGTGACCTAGTCTAAATTTGACTAAGGACACAATTCACCCCCCCTCTTGTGGTGCCATACATCCTAACAAATAGAGTGTAACGGTCCAATTTTATTCCTTAGAAATGCTCAGTTATTTGCGTAGACAAGTTTTCCTCGTTTTGTGCAATTTTGAGCTTAACTTGGTCTATTGGCTTCTTTACCTAACGAAACGTTGTCCAAAAGCTAAACTAGCAAGTTAAGACTTCTAAGAACACCAAATAGAGTGTGGCGGTCCAATTTGATGCCTTAGGAATGCTCAATTCTATGCATGGACAAGTTTTTCACGTTTTGTGCAATTTTGAACTTAACTTGGTCTATTGGCTTCTTTACCTAACGAAACGTTGTCCGAAAGCTAAACTAGCAAGTTAAGACTTCTAAGAACACTAAATAGAGTATAACGGTCCAATTTTATGGCTGAGGAATGCTCAGTTCTATGCGTAGAAAAGTTTTACTCGTTTTGTGCAATTTTGAGCTTAACTTGGTCTATTGGCTTCTTTAACTAACGAAACGTTGTCCAGAAGCTAAACTAGCAAGTTAAGACTTCTAAGAAAACTAAATAGAGTATAACGGTCCAATTTGAAGCCTTAGGAATGCTCAATTCTATCCATAGACAAGTTTTCACGTTTCGTGCAATTTTGAACTTAACTTGGTATATTGGCTTTTTTACCTAACGAAACGTTGTCCAAAAGCTAAACTATCCACTTAAGACTTCAAAGAACACTAAATAGAGTATAACGGTCCAATTTTATTCCTTAGGAATGCTCAAGTCTATGCATAGACAAGTTTTTTACGTTTCGTGCAATTTTGAACCTAACTTGGTCTATTGGCTTCTTTACCTAACGAAACGTTGTCCAAAAGCTAAACTAGCAAGTTAAGACTTCTAAGAACACTAAATAGGGTATAACGGTCCAATTTGATGCCTGAGGAATGCTCAGTTCTATGCGTAGACAAGTTTTTCTCGTTTCGTGCTATTTTGAACTTAACTTGGTCTATTGGCTTCTTTACCTAACGAAACGTTGTCCAAAAGCTAAACTAGCAAGTTAAGACATCTAAGAACACTAGATAGAGTATAACGGTCCAATTTTATGCCTGAGGAATGCTCAGTTCTATGCGTAGACAAGTTTTCCTCGTTTTGTGCAATTATGAGCTTAACTTGGTCTATTGGCTTCTTTACCTAACAAAACGTTGTCCAAAAGCTAAACTAGCAACTTAAAACTTCTAAGAAAACTAAATATAGTATAACGGTCCAATTTGAAGCATTAGGAATGCTCTATTCTATCCATAGACAAGTTTTCACGTTTCGTGCAATTTTGAACTTAACTTGGTCTATTGGCTTCTTTACCTAACGAAACGTTGTTCAAAAGCTAAACTAGCAAGTTAAGACTTCTAAGAACACTAAATAGAGCATAACGGCCCAACTGGATGCCTTAGGAATGCTCAATTCTATGCATAGACAAGTTTTTCACGTTTCGTGCAATTTTGAACTTAACTTGGTCTATTGGCTTCTTTACCTAACGAAACGTTGTCCGAAAGCTAAACTAGCAAGTTAAGACTTCTAAGAACACTAAATAGAGTATAACGGTCCAATTCGATGTCTTAGGAATGCTCAATTCTACGCATAGACAAGTTTTTCACGTTTCGTGCAATTCTGAACTTAACTTGGTCTATGGGCTTCTTTACCTAACGAAACGTTGTCCCAAAGCTAAACTAGCAAGTTAAAACTTCGTGGAACACTAAATAGAGTATAATCGTCCAATTTGATGCCTTAGGAATGCTCAGTTCTATGCGTAGACAAGTTTTCCTCGTTTCGTGCTATTTTGAACTTAACTTGGTCTATTGGCTTCTTTAGCTAACGAAACGTTGTCCAAAAGCTAAACTAGCAAGTTAAGACTTCTAAGAACACTAAATAGAGTATAACGGTCCAATTTTATGCCTGAGGAATGCTCAGTTCTATGCGTAGACAAGTTTTTCACGTTTCGTGCAATTTTGAACTTAACTTGGTCTATTGGCTTCTTTACCTAACGAAACGTTGTACAAAAGCTAAAATAGCAAGTTAAGACTTCTAAGAACACTAAATAGAGTATAACGGTCCAACTGGATGCCTTAGGAATGCTCAATTCTATGCATAGACAAGTTTTTCACGTTTCGTGCAATTTTGAACTTAACTTGGTCTATTGGCTTCTTTACCTAACGAAACGTTGTCCAAAAGCTAATCTAGCAAGTTAAGACTTCTAAGAACACTAAATAGGGTATAACGGTCCAATTTGATGCCTAAGGAATGCTCGGTTCTATGCGTAGACAAGTTTTTCACGTTTCGTGCAATTTTGAACTTAACTTGGTATATTGGCTTCTTTACCTAACGAAACGTTGTCCAAAAGCTAAACTAGCAAGTCAAGACTTCTAAGAACACTAAATAGAGTATAACGGTCCAACTGGATGCCTTAGGAATGCTCAATTCTATGCATAGACAAGTTTTTCACGTTTCGTGCAATTTTGAACTTAACTTGGTCTATGGGCTTCTTTACCTAACGAAACGTTGTCCAAAATCTAAACTTGCAAGTTAAAACTTCGTAGAACACTAAATAGAGTATAATGGTCCAATTTGATGCCTTAGGAATGCTCAGTTCTATGCGTAGACAAGTTTTCCTCGTTTCGTGCAATTTTAAACTTATCTTGGTCTATGGGCTTCTTTACCTAACGAACGTTGTCCAAAAGCTAAACTAGCAAGTTAAAACTTCGTAGAACACTAAATAGAGTATAACGGTCCAATTTGATGCCTTAGGAATGCTCAGTTCTATGCGTAGACAAGTTTTTCTCGTTTCATGCAATTTTGAACTTAACTTGGTCTATTGGCTTCTTTACCTAATCAACCGTTGTCCAAAAGCTAAACTAGCAAGTTAAGACCTCTATGAAAACTAAATAGAGTATTACCGTCCAATTTGATGCCTTAT
This sequence comes from Tripterygium wilfordii, assembly GCF_013401445.1. NCBI lineage: Eukaryota > Viridiplantae > Streptophyta > Magnoliopsida > Celastrales > Celastraceae > Tripterygium > Tripterygium wilfordii. The sequence continues at coordinate 160,648 of NW_024056320.1, read as the reverse complement.
GAATGCTCAATTCTATGCATGGACAAGTTTTTCACGTTTCGTGCAATTTTGAACTTAACTTGGTCTATTGGCTTCTTTACCTAAGGAAACATTTTCCAAAAGCTAAACGAACATGTTAAGACTTCTAAGAACACTAAATAGAGTATAACGGTTCAATTTGATGCCTTAGGAATGCTCAATTCTATGCATAGACAAGTTTTTCACGTTTCGTGCAATTCTGAACTTAACTTGGTCTATGGGCTTCCTTACCTAACGAAACGTTGTCCAAAAGCTAAAATAGCAAGTTAAAACTTCGTAGAACACTAAATAGAGTATAATGGTCCAATTTGATGCCTTAGGAATGCTCAGTTCTATGCGTAGACAAGTTTTCCTCGTTTCGTGCAATTTTAAACTTATCTTGGTCTATGGGCTTCTTTACCTAACGAAACGTTGTCCAAAAGCTAAACTAGTAAGTTAAGACTTTTAAGAACACTAAATAGAGTGTAACGGTCCAATTTGATGCCTTAGGAACGCTCAGTTCTTTGCGTAGACAAGTTTTCCTCGTTTTGTGCAATTTTGAGCTTAACTTGGTCTATTGGCTTCTTTACCTAACGAAACGTTGTCCAAAAGCTAAACTAGCAAGTTAAGACTTCTACGAACACTAAATAGAGTGTAGCCGTCCAATTTGATGCCTTACGAATGCTCAATTCTATGCATCGACAAGTTTTTCACGTTTCGTGCAATTTTGAACTTAACTTGGTCTATTGGCTTATTTACCTAAGGAAACATTTTCCAAAAGCTAAACGAACATGTTAAGACTTCTAAGAACACTAAATAGAGTATAACGGTTCAATTTGATGCCTTAGAAATGCTCAATTCTATGCATAGACAAGTTTTCACGTTTCGTGCAATTCTGAACTTAACTTGGTATATGGGCTTCTTTACCTAACGAAACGTTGTCCAAAAGCTAAACTAGCAAGTTGAAACTTCGTGGAACACTAAATAGAGTATAATGGTCCAATTTGATGCCTTAGGAATGCTCAGTTCTATGCGTAGACAAGTTTTACTCGTTTCGTGCAATTTTAAACTTATCTTGGTCTATGGGCTTTTTTACCTAACGAAACGTTGTCCAAAAGCTAAACTAGCAAGTTAAGACTTCTAAGAACACTAAATAGAGTGTAACGGTCCAATTTGAAGCCTTAGGAACGCTCAGTTCTTTGCGTAGACAAGTTTTGCTCGTTTTGTGCAATTTTGAGCTTAACTTGGCTATTGGCTTCTTTACCTAACGAAACGTTGTCTAAAAGCTAAACTAGCAAGTTAAGACTTCTAAGAACACTAAATAGAGTGTAGCGGTCCAATTTGATGCCTTAGGAATGCTCAATTCTATGCATGTACAAGTTTTTCACGTTTTGTGCAATTTTGAGCTTAACTTAGCTATTGGCTTCTTTACCTAACGAAACGTTGTCCAAAAGCTAAACTAGCAAGTTAGGACTTCTAAGAACACTAAATAGAGTGTAACGGTCCAATTTGATGCCTTAGGAATGCTCAATTCTATGCATGGACAAGTTTTTCACGTTTCGTGCAATTTTGAACTTAACATGGTCTATTGGCTTCTTTACCTAACGAAACGTTGTCCGAAAGCTAAACTAGCAAGTTAAGACTTCTAAGAACACTAAATAGAGTATAACGGTCCAACATTATGCCTGAGGAATGCTCAGTTCTATGCGTAGACAAGTTTTCCTCGTTTTGTGCAATTATAAGCTTAACCTGGTCTATTGGCTTCTTTACCTAACGAAACGTTGTCCAAAAGCTAAACTAGCAAGTTAAGAGTTCTAAGAAAACTAAATAGAGTATAACGGTCCAATTTGAAGCCTTAGGAATGCTCAATTCTATCCATAGACAAGTTTTCACGTTTCGTGTAATTATGAGCTTAACTTGGTCTATTGGCTTCTTTACCTAACAAAACGTTGTCCAAAAGCTAAACTAGCAAGTTAAGACTTCTAAGAAAACTAAATAGAGTATAACGGTCCAATTTGAAGCATTAGGAATGCTCAATTCTATCCATAGACAAGTTTTCACGTTTCGTGCAATTTTGAACTTAACTTGGTCTATTGGCTTATTTACCTAACGAAACGTTGTCCAAAAGCTAAACTAGCCACTTAAGACTACAAAGAACACTAAATAGACTATATCTGTCCAATTTTATTCCTTAGGAATGCTCAAGTCTATGCATAGACAAGTTTTTCACGTTTCGTGCAATTTTGAACTTAACTTGGTCTATTGGCTTCTTTACCTAACGAAACGTTGTCCAAAAGCTAAACGAACATGTTAAGACTTCCAAGAACACTAAATAGAGTATAACGGTTCAATTTGATGCCTTAGGAATGTTCAATTCTATGCATAGACAAGTTTTTCACGTTTCGTGCAATTCTGAACTTAACTTGGTCTATGGGCTTCTTTACCTAACGAAACGTTGTCCAAAAGCTAAACTAGTAAGTTAAAAATTCGTAGAACACTAAATAGAGTATAATGGTCCAATTTGAATCCTTAGGAATGTTCAGTTCTATGCGTAGACAAGTTTTACTCGTTTCGTGTAATTTTAAACTTATCTAGGTCTATGGGCTTCTTTACCTAACGAAACGTTGTCCAAAAGCTAAACTAGCAAGTTAAGACTTCTAAGAACACTAAATAGAGTGTAACGGTCCAATTTGATGCCTTAGTAATGCTCAGTTCTTTGCGTAGACAAATTTTCCTCGTTTTGTGCAATTTTGAGCTTAACTTGTTCTAGTGGCTTCTTTACCTAACGAAACGTTGTCCAAAGCTAAACTAGCAAGTTAGGACTTCTAAGAACACTAAATAGAGTGTAACGGTCCAATTTGATGCCTTAGGAATGCTCAATTCTATGCATGGACAAGTTTTCACGTTTTGTGCAATTTTGAACTTAACTTGGTCTATTGGCTTCTTTACCTAACGAAACGTTGTCCGAAAGCTAAACTAGCAAGTTAAGACTTCTAAGAACACTAAATAGAGTATAACGGTCCAATTTTATGCCTGAGGAATGCTCAGTTCTATGCGTAGACAAGTTTTCCTCGTTTTGTGCAATTATGAGCTTAACCTGGTCTTTTGGCTTCTTTACCTAACGAAACGTTGTCCAAAAGCTAAACTAGCAAGTTAAGAGTTCTAAGAAAACTAAATAGAGTATAACGGTCCAATTTGAAGCCTTAGGAATGCTCAATTCTATCCATAGACAAGTTTTCACGTTTCGTGCAATTATGAGCTTAACTTGGTCTATTGGCTTCTTTACCTAACAAAACGTTGTCCAAAAGCTAAACTAGCAAGTTAAGACTTCTAAGAAAACTAAATAGAGTATAACGGTCCAATTTGAAGCATTAGGAATGCTCAATTCTATCCATAGACAAGTTTTCACGTTTCGTGCAATTTTGAACTTAACTTGGTCTATTGGCTTCTTTACCTAACGAAACGTTGTCCAAAAGCTAAACTAGCCACTTAAGACTACAAAGAACACTAAATAGAGTATAACTGTCCAATTTTATTCCTTAGGAATGCTCAAGTCTATGCATAGACAAGTTTTTCACGTTTCGTGCAATTTTGAACTTAACTTGGTCTATTGGCTTCTTTACCTAACGAAACGTTGTCCAAAAGCTAAACTAGCAAGTTAAGACTTCTAAGAACACTAAATAGAGTATAACGGTCCAACTGGATGCCTTAGGAATGCTCAATTCTATGCATAGACAAGTTTTTCACGTTTCGTGCAATTTTGAACTTAACTTGGTCTATGGGCTTGTTTACCTAACGAAACGTTGTCCAAAATCTAAACTAGCAAGTTAAAACTTTGTAGAACACTAAATAGAGTATAATGGTCCAATTTGATGCCTTAGGAATGCTCAGTTCTATGCGTAGACAAGTTTTCCTCGTTTCGTGCAATTTTAAACTTATCTTGGTCTATGGCCTTCTTTACCTAACGAAACGTTGTCCAAAAGCTAAACTACCAAGTTAAAACTTCGTAGAACACTAAATAGAGTATAACGGTCCAATTTGATGCCTTAGGAATGCTCCGTTCTATGCGTAGACAAGTTTTTCTCGTTTCATGCAATTTTGAACTTAACTTGGTCTATTGGCTTCTTTACCTAACGAACCGTTATCCAAACCTAAACTAGCAAGTTAAGACCTCTAAGAACACTAAATAGAGTATTACCGTCCAATTTGATGCCTTACGAATGCTCAATTCTATGCTATGGACAAGTTTTCACGTTTCGTGCAATTTTGAACTTAACTTGGTCTATTGGCTTCTTTACCAACAAAACGTTGTCCAAAAGCTAAACGAACATGTTAAGACTTCCAAGAACACTAAATAGAGTATAACGGTTCAATTTGATGCCTTAGGAATGTTCAATTCTATGCATATACAAGTTTTCACGTTTCGTGCAATTCTGAACTTAACTTGGTCTATGAGCTTCTTTACCTAACGAAACGTTGTCCAAAAGCTAAACTAGCAAGTTAAAACTACGTATAACACTAAATAGAGTATAATGGTCCAATTTGAATCCTTAGGAATGTTCAGTTCTATGCGTAGACAAGTTTTCCTCGTTTCGTGCAATTTTAAACTTATCTAGGTCTATGGGCTTCTTTACCTAACGAAACGTTGTCCAAAAGCTAAACTAGCAAGTTAAAGACTTCTAAGAACACTAAATAGAGTGTAACGGTCCAATTTGATGCCTTAGTAATGCTCAGTTCTTTGCGTAGACAAGTTTTCCTCGTTTTGTGCAATTTTGAGCTTAACTTGGTCTATTGGCTTCTTTACCTAACGAAACGTTGTCCAAAAGCTAAACTAGCAAGTTAAGACTTCTAAGAACACTAAATAGAGTGTAGCGGTCCAATTTGATGCCTTAGGAATGCTCAATTCTATGCATGGACAAGTTTTTCACGTTTCGTGCAATTTTGAACTTAACTTGATCTATTGGCTTCTTTACCTAACGAAACGTTGTCCAAAAGCTAAACTAGCAAGTTAAGACTTCTAATAACACTAAATAGAGTATAACGGTCCAACTTGATGCCTTAGGAATGCTCAATTCTATGCATAGACAAGTTTTTCACGTTTCGTGCAATTTTGAACTTAACTTGGTCTATGGGCTTCTTTACCTAACGAAACGTTGTCCAAAAGCTAAACTAGCAAGTTAAGACTTTGTAGAACACTAAATAGAGTATAATGGTCCAATTTGATGCCTTAGGAATGCTCAGTTCTATGCGTAGACAAGTTTTCCTCGTTTCGTGCAATTTTGAACTTAATCTTGGTCTATGGCCTTCTTTACCTAACGAAACGTTGTCCAAAAGCTAAACTAGCAAAGTTAAAGACTTCGTAAGAACACTAAATAGAGTATAACGGTCCAATTTGATGCCTTAGGAATGCTCCGTTCTATGCGTAGACAAGTTTTTCTCGTTTCATGCAATTTTGAACTTAACTTGGTCTATTGGCTTCTTTACCTAACGAACCAGTTATCCAAAGCTAAACTAGCAAGTTAAGACCTCTAAGAACACTAAATAGAGTATTACCGTCCAATTTGATGCCTTACGAATGCTCAATTCTATGCATGGACAAGTTTTTCACGTTTCGTGCAATTTTGAACTTAACTTGGTCTATTGGCTTCTTTACCTAACGAAACGTTGTCCAAAAGCTAAACTAGCAATGTTAAGACTTCCTAAGAACACTAAATAGAGTATAACGGTTCAATTTGATGCCTTAGGAATGTTCAAGTTCTATGCATATACAAGTTTTCACGTTTCGTGCAATTCTGAACTTAACTTGGTCTATGAGCTTCTTTACCTAACGAAACGTTGTCCAAAAGCTAAACTAGCAAGTTAAGACTTCGTATACACTAAATAGAGTATAACTGGTCCAATTTGATGCCTTAGGAATGCTCAGTTCTATGCGTAGACAAGTTTTCCTCGTTTCGTGCAATTTTGAAACTTAACTTGGTCTATGGGCTTCTTTACCTAACGAAACGTTGTCCAAAAGCTAAACTAGCAAGTTAAGACTTCTAAGAACACTAAATAGAGTATAACGGTCCAATTTGATGCCTTAGTAATGCTCAGTTCTATTGCGTAGACAAGTTTTCCTCGTTTCGTGCAATTTTGAACTTAACTTGGTCTATTGGCTTCTTTACCTAACGAAACGTTGTCCAAAAGCTAAACTAGCAAGTTAAGACTTCTAAGAACACTAAATAGAGTATAACGGTCCAATTTGATGCCTTAGGAATGCTCAGTTCTATGCAGTAGACAAGTTTTTCCTCGTTTCGTGCTAATTTTGAACTTAACTTGGTCTATTGGCTTCTTTACCTAACGAAACGTTGTCCAAAAGCTAAACTAGCAAGTTAAGACTTCTAAGAACACTAAATAGAGTATAACGGTCCAATTTGATGCCTGAGGAATGCTCAGTTCTATGCGTAGACAAGTTTTTCCTCGTTTCGTGCAATTTTGAACTTAACTTGGTCTATTGGCTTCTTTACCTAACGAAACGTTGTCCAAAAGCTAAACTAGCAAGTTAAGACTTCTAAGAACACTAAATAGAGTATAACGGTCCAATTTGATGCCTTAGGAATGCTCAGTTCTATGCGTAGGACAAGTTTTTCATCGTTTCGTGCTAATTTTGAACTTAACTTGGTCTATTGGCTTCTTTACCTAACGAAACGTTGTCCGAAAGCTAAACTAGCAAGTTAAGACTTCTAAGAACACTAAATAGAGTATAACGGTCCAATTTGATGCTTAGGAATGCTCAGTTCTATGCGTAGACAAGTTTTCCTCGTTTCGTGCAATTTTGAACTTAACTTGGTCTATTGGCTTCTTTACCTAACTGAAACGTTGTCCAAAAGCTAAACTAGCAAGTTAAGACTTCTAAGAACACTAAATAGAGTATAACGGTCCAATTTGATGCCTTAGGAATGCTCAGTTCTATGCGTAGACAAGTTTTTCCTCGTTTCGTGCAATTTTGAACTTAACTTGGTCTATTGGCTTCTTTACCTAACGAAACGTTGTCCAAAAGCTAAACTAGCAAGTTAAGACTTCTAGAACACTAAATAGAGTATAACGGTCCAATTTGATGCCTTAGGAATGCTCAGTTCTATGCGTAGACAAGTTTTCCTCGTTTCGTGCAATTTTGAACTTAACTTGGTCTATTGGCTTCTTTACCTAACGAAACGTTGTCCAAAAGCTAAACTAGCAAGTTAAGACTTCTAAGAACACTAAATAGAGTATAACGGTCCAATTTGATGCCTGAGGAATGCTCAGTTCTATGCGTAGACAAGTTTTCCTCGTTTCGTGCTATTTTGAACTTAACTTGGTCTATTGGCTTCTTTACCTAACGAAACGTTGTCCAAAAGCTAAACTAGCAAGTTAAGACTTCTAAGAACACTAAATAGAGTATAACGGTCCAATTTGATGCCTTAGGAATGCTCAGTTCTATGCGTAGACAAGTTTTCTCCGTTTCGTGCAATTTTGAACTTAACTTGGTCTATTGGCTTCTTTACCTAACGAAACGTTGTCCAAAAGCTAAACTAGCAAGTTAAGACTTTGTAAGAACACTAAATAGAGTATAACGGTCCATTTTGATGCCTTAGGAATGCTCAGTTCTATGCGTAGACAAGTTTTCCTCGTTTCGTGCAATTTGAACTTAACTTGGTCTATTGGCTTCTTTACCTAACGAAACGTTGTCCAAAAGCTAAACTAGCAAGTTAAGACTTCTAAGAACACTAAATAGAGTATAACGGTCCAATTTGATGCCTTAGGAATGCTCAGTTCTATGCGTAGACAAGTTTTCCTCGTTTCGTGCTAATTTTGAACTTAACTTGGTCTATTGGCTTCTTTACCTAACTGAAACGTTGTCCAAAAGCTAAACTAGCAAGTTAAGACTTCTAAGAACACTAAATAGAGTATAACGGTCCAATTTGATGCCTTAGGTATGCTCAGTTCTATGCGTAGACAAGTTTTCATCGTTTCGTGCAATTTTGAACTTAACTTGGTCTATTGGCTTCTTTACCTAACGAAACGTTGTCCAAAACCTAAACTAGCAAGTTAAGACTTCTAAGAACACTAAATAGAGTATAACGGTCCAATTTGATGCCTGAGGAATGCTCAGTTCTATGCGTAGACAAGTTTTCCTCGTTTCGTGCTAATTTTGAACTTAACTTGGTCTATTGGCTTCTTTACCTAACGAAACGTTGTCCAAAAGCTAAACTAGCAAGTTAAGACTTCTAAGAACACTAAATAGAGTATAACGGTCCAATTTGATGCCTGAGGAATGCTCAGTTCTATGCGTAGACAAGTTTTTCTCGTTTCGTGCTATTTTGAACTTAACTTGGTCTATTGTCTTCTTTACCTAACGAAACGTTGTCCAAAAGCTAAACTAGCAAGTTAAGACTTCTAAGAACACTAAATAGAGTATAACGGTCCAATTTGATGCCTGAGGAATGCTCAGTTCTATGCGTAGGACAAGTTTTCCTCGTTTCGTGCTAATTTTGAACTTAACTTGGTCTATGGGCTTCTTTACCTAATGAAACGTTGTTCCAAAGCTAAACTAGCAAGTTAAGACTTCTAAGAACACTAAATAGAGTATAACGGTCCAATTTGATGCCTGAGGAATGCTCAGTTCTATGCGTAGACAAGTTTTCCTCGTTTCGTGCAATTTTGAACTTAACTTGGTCTATTGGCTTCTTTACCTAACGAAACGTTGTCCAAAAGCTAAACTAGCAAGTTAAGACTTCTAAGAACACTAAATAGAGTATAACGGTCCAATTTGATGCCTGAGGAATGCTCAGTTCTATGCGTAGACAAGTTTTTCCTCGTTTCGTGCAATTTTGAACTTAACTTGGTCTATTGGCTTCTTTACCTAACGAAACGTTGTCCAAAAGCTAAACTAGCAAGTTAAGACTTCTAGAACACTAAATAGAGTATAACGGTCCAATTTGATGCCTTAGGAATGCTCAGTTCTATGCGTAGACAAGTTTTCCTCGTTTCGTGCTATTTTGAACTTAACTTGGTCTATTTGCTTCTTTACCTAACGAAACGTTGTCCAAAAGCTAAACTAGCAAGTTAAGACTTCTAAGAACACTAAATAGAGTATAACGGTCCAATTTGATGCCTTAGTAATGCTCAGTTCTATGCGTAGACAAGTTTTCCTCGTTTCGTGAACTTAACTTGGTCTATGTGCTTATTTACCTAATGAAACGTTGTTCCACAGCTAAACTAGCAAGTTAAGACTTCTAAGAACACTAAATAGAGTATAATGGTCCAATTTGATGCCTGAGGAATGCTCAGTTCTATGCGTAGACAAGTTTTCCTCGTTTCGTGCAATTTTGAACTTAATTTGGTCTATTGGCTTCTTTACCTAACGAAACGTTGTCCAAAAGCTAAACTAGCAAGTTAAGACTTCTAAGAACACTAAATAGAGTATAACGGATTTGATGCCTTAGGAATGCTCAGTTCTATGCGTAGACAAGTTTTGCTCGTTTCGTGCTATTTTGAACTTAACTTGGTCTATTGGCTTCTTTACCTAACGAAACGTTGTCCAAAAGCTAAACTAGCAAGTTAAGACTTCTAAGAACACTAAATAGAGTATAACGGTCCAATTTGATGCCTGAGGAATGCTCAGTTCTATGCGTAGACAAGTTTTCCTCGTTTTCGTGCTATTTTGAACTTAACTTGGTCTATTGGCTTCTTTACCTAACTGAAACGTTGTCCAAAGCTAAACTAGCAAGTTAAGACTTTTAAGAACACTAAATAGAGTATAACGGTCCAATTTGATGCCTGAGGAATGCTCAGTTCTATGCGTAGACAAGTTTTCCTCGTTTCGTGCAATTTTGAACTTAACTTGGTCTATTGGCTTCTTTACCTAACGAAACGTTGTCCAAAAGCTAAACTAGCAAGTTAAGACTTTGTAGAACACTAAATAGAGTATAACGGTCCAATTTGATGCCTTAGGAATGCTCAGTTCTATGCGTAGACAAGTTTTCCTCGTTTCGTGCTATTTTGAACTTAACTTGGTCTATTGGCTTCTTTACCTAACGAAACGTTGTCCAAAAGCTAAACTAGCAAGTTAAGACTTCTAAGAACACTAAATAGAGTATAACGGTCCAATTTGATGCCTGAGGAATGCTCAGTTCTATGCGTAGACAAGTTTTCCTCGTTTCGTGCTATTTTGAACTTAACTTGGTCTATGGGCTTGTTTACCTAATGAAACGTTGTTCCAAAGCTAAACTAGCAAGTTAAGACTTCTAAGAACACTAAATAGAGTATAACGGTCCAATTTGATGCCTTAGGAATGCTCAGTTCTATGCGTAGACAAGTTTTCCTCGTTTCGTGCTATTTTGAACTTAACTTGGTCTATTGGCTTCTTTACCTAACGAAAACGTTGTCCAAAAGCTAAACTAGCAAGTTAAGACTTCTAAGAACACTAAATAGAGTATAACGGTCCAATTTGATGCCTTAGGAATGCTCAGTTCTATGCGTAGACAAGTTTTCCTCGTTTCGTGCTATTTTGAACTTAACTTGGTCTATTGGCTTCTTTACCTAACGAAACGTTGTCCAAAAGCTAAACTAGCAAGTTAAGACTTCTAAGAACACTAAATAGAGTATAACGGTCCAATTTGATGCCTTGAGGAATGCTCAGTTCTATGCGTAGACAAGTTTTTCCTCGTTTCGTGCTATTTTGAACTTAACTTGGTCTATTGGCTTCTTTACCTAACGAAACGTTGTCCAAAAGCTAAACTAGCAAGTTAAGACTTCGTAAGAACACTAAATAGAGTATAACGGTCCAATTTGATGCCTTAGGAATGCTCAGTTCTATGCGTAGACAAGTTTTCCTCTTTTCGTGCTATTTTGAACTTAACTTGGTCTATTGGCTTCTTTACCTAACGAAACGTTGTCCAAAAGCTAAACTAGCAAGTTAAGACTTCTAAGAACACTAAATAGAGTATAACGGTCCAATTTGATGCCTGAGGATATGCTCAGTTCTATGCGTAGACAAGTTTTCCTCGTTTCGTGCTATTTGAACTTAACTTGTCTATTGGCTTCTTTACCTAACGAAACGTTGTCCAAAAGCTAAACTAGCAAGTTAAGACTTCTAAGAACACTAAATAGAGTATAACGGTCCAATTTGATGCCTGAGGAATGCTCAGTTCTATGCGTAGACAAGTTTTCCTCGTTTCGTGCTATTTTGAACTTAACTTGGTCTATTGGTTTCTTTACCTAACTAAACGTTGTCCAAAAGCTAAACTAGCAAGTTAAGACTTCTAAGAACACTAAATAGAGTATAACGGTCCAATTTGATGCCTGAGGAATGCTCAGTTCTATGCGTAGACAAGTTTTCCTCGTTTCGTGCTATTTTGAACTTAACTTGGTCTATTGGCTTCTTTTACCTAACTAAACGTTGTCCAAAAGCTAAACTAGCAAGTTAAGACTTCTAAGAACACTAAATAGAGTATAACGGTCCAATTTGATGCCTGAGGAATGCTCAGTTCTATGCGTAGACAAGTTTTCCTCGTTTCGTGCTATTTTGAACTTAACTTGGTCTATTGGCTTCTTTACCTAATGAAACGTTGTTCCAAAGCTAAACTAGCAAGTTAAGACTTCTAAGAACACTAAATAGAGTATAACGGTCCAATTTGATGCCTGAGGAATGCTCAGTTCTATGCGTAGACAAGTTTTCCTCGTTTCGTGCAATTTTGACTTAACTTGGTCTATTGGCTTCTTTACCTAACGAAACGTTGTCCAAAAGCTAAACTAGCAAGTTAAGACTTCTAAGAACACTAAATAGAGTATAACGGTCCAATTTGATGCCTTAGGAATGCTCAGTTCTATGCGTAGACAAGTTTTCCTCGTTTCGTGCTATTTTGAACTTAACTTGGTCTATTGGCTTCTTTACCTAACGAAACGTTGTCCAAAAGCTAAACTAGCAAGTTAAGACTTCTAAGAACACTAAATAGAGTATAACGGTTCCAATTTGATGCCTGAGGAATGCTCAGTTCTATGCGTAGACAAGTTTTCCTCGTTTCGTGCAATTTTGAACTTAACTTGGTCTATTGGCTTCTTTACCTAACGAAACGTTGTCCAAAAGCTAAACTAGCAAGTTAAGACTTTCGTAAGAACACTAAATAGAGTATAACGGTCCAATTTGATGCCTTAGGAATGCTCAGTTCTATGCGTAGACAAGTTTTCCTCGTTTCGTGCTATTTTGAACTTAACTTGGTCTATTGGCTTCTTTACCTAACGAAACGTTGTCCAAAGCTAAACTAGCAAGTTAAGACTTCTAAGAACACTAAATAGAGTATAACGGTCCAATTTGATGCCTGAGGAATGCTCAGTTCTATGCGTAGACAAGTTTTCCTCGTTTCGTGCTATTTTGAACTTAACTTGGTCTATTGGCTTCTTTACCTAACGAAACGTTGTCCAAAAGCTAAACTAGCAAGTTAAGACTTCTAAGAACACTAAATAGAGTATAACGGTCCAATTTGATGCCTTAGGAATGCTCAGTTCTATGCGTAGACAAGTTTTCCTCGTTTCGTGCTATTTTGAACTTAACTTGGTCTATTGGCTTCTTTACCTAACGAAACGTTGTCCAAAAGCTAAACTAGCAAGTTAAGACTTTGTAGAACACTAAATAGAGTATAACGGTCCAATTTGATGCCTTAGGAATGCTCAGTTCTATGCGTAGACAAGTTTTCCTCGTTTCGTGCTATTTTGAACTTAACTTGGTCTATTGGTTTCTTTACCTAACTAAACGTTGTCCAAAAGCTAAACTAGCAAGTTAAGACTTCTAAGAACACTAAATAGAGTATAACGGTCCAATTTGATGCCTGAGGAATGCTCAGTTCTATGCGTAGACAAGTTTTCCTCGTTTCGTGCTATTTTGAACTTAACTTGGTCTATGGGCTTCTTTACCTAATGAAACGTTGTTCCAAAGCTAAACTAGCAAGTTAAGACTTCTAAGAACACTAAATAGAGTATAACGGTTCAATTTGATGCCTGAGGAATGCTCAGTTCTATGCGTAGACAAGTTTTCCTCGTTTCGTGCAATTTTGAACTTAACTTGGTCTATTGGCTTCTTTACCTAACGAAACGTTGTCCAAAAGCTAAACTAGCAAGTTAAGACTTCTAAGAACACTAAATAGAGTATAACGGTCCAATTTGATGCCTTAGGAATGCTCAGTTCTATGCGTAGACAAGTTTTCCTCGTTTCGTGCTATTTTGAACTTAACTTGGTCTATTGGCTTCTTTACCTAACGAAACGTTGTCCAAAAGCTAAACTAGCAAGTTAAGACTTCTAAGAACACTAAATAGAGTATAACGGTCCAATTTGATGCCTGAGGAATGCTCAGTTCTATGCGTAGACAAGTTTTCCTCGTTTCGTGCTATTTTGAACTTAACTTGGTCTATTGGCTTCTTTACCTAACGAAACGTTGTCCAAAGCTAAACTAGCAAGTTAAGACTTCTAAGAACACTAAATAGAGTATAACGGTCCAATTTGATGCCTGAGGAATGCTCAGTTCTATGCGTAGACAAGTTTTTCCTCGTTTCGTGCTATTTTGAACTTAACTTGGTCTATTGGCTTCTTTACCTAACTGAAACGTTGTCCAAAGCTAAACTAGCAAGTTAAGACTTCTAAGAACACTAAATAGAGTATAACGGTCCAATTTGATGCCTGAGGAATGCTCAGTTCTATGCGTAGACAAGTTTTCCTCGTTTCGTGCTAATTTTGAACTTAACTTGGTCTATTGGCTTCTTTACCTAACGAAACGTTGTCCAAAAGCTAAACTAGCAAGTTAAGACTTCTAAGAACACTAAATAGAGTATAACGGTCCAATTTGATGCCTTAGGAATGCTCAGTTCTATGCGTAGACAAGTTTTCCTCGTTTCGTGCTATTTTGAACTTAACTTGGTCTATTGGCTTCTTTACCTAACGAAACGTTGTCCAAAGCTAAACTAGCAAGTGAAGACTTTTCAGAACACTAAATAGAGTATAACGGTTCAATTTGATTCCTGAGGAATGCTCAGTTCTATGCGTACACAAGTTTTCCTCGTTTCGTGCAATTTTGAACTTAACTTGGTCTATTGGCTTCTTTACCTAACGAAACGTTGTCCAAAAGCTAAACTAGCAAGTTAAGACTTTGTAGAACACTAAATAGAGTATAACGGTCCAATTTGATGCCTTAGGAATGCTCAGTTCTATGCGTAGACAAGTTTTCCTCGTTTCGTGCTATTTTGAACTTAACTTGGTCTATTGGCTTCTTTACCTAACGAAACGTTGTCCAAAAGCTAAAATAGCAAGTTAAGACTTCTAAGAACACTAAATAGAGTATAACGGTCCAATTTGATGCCTGAGGAATGCTCAGTTCTATGCGTAGACAAGTTTTTCCTCGTTTCGTGCTAATTTTGAACTTAACTTGGTCTATTGGCTTCTTTACCTAACTGAAACGTTGTCCAAAGCTAAACTAGCAAGTTAAGACTTCTAAGAACACTAAATAGAGTATAACGGTCCAATTTGATGCCTTAGGAATGCTCAGTTCTATGCGTAGACAAGTTTTCCTCGTTTCGTGCTAATTTTGAACTTAACTTGGTCTATTGGCTTCTTTACCTAACGAAACGTTGTCCAAAAGCTAAACTAGCAAGTTAAGACTTCTAAGAACACTAAATAGAGTATAACGGTCCAATTTGATGCCTAGGAATGCTCAGTTCTATGCGTAGACAAGTTTTCCTCGTTTCGTGCTATTTTGAACTTAACTTGGTCTATTGGCTTCTTTACCTAACTGAAACGTTGTTCCAAAAGCTAAACTAGCAAGTTAAGACTTCTAAGAACACTAAATAGAGTATAACGGTCAATTTGATGCCTGAGGAATGCTCAGTTCTATGCGTAGACAAGTTTTCCTCGTTTCGTGCTATTTTGAACTTAACTTGGTCTATTGGCTTCTTTACCTAACGAAACGTTGTCCAAAAGCTAAACTAGCAAGTTAAGACTTCTAAGAACACTAAATAGAGTATAACGGTCCAATTTGATGCCTTAGGAATGCTCAGTTCTATGCGTAGACAAGTTTTCCTCGTTTCGTGCTAATTTTGAACTTAACTTGGTCTATTAGCTTCTTTACCTAACGAAACGTTGTCCAAAAAGCTAAACTAGCAAGTTAAGACTTCTAAGAACACTAAATAGAGTATAACGGTCCAATTTGATGCCTTAGGAATGCTCAGTTCTATGCGTAGACAAGTTTTTCCTCGTTTCGTGCAATTTTGAACTTAACTTGGTCTATTGGCTTCTTTACCTAACTGAAACGTTGTCCAAAGCTAAACTAGCAAGTTAAGACTTCTAAGAACACTAAATAGAGTATAACGGTCCAATTTGATGCCTGAGGAATGCTCAGTTCTATGCGATAGACAAGTTTTTCATCGTTTCGTGCTAATTTTGAACTTAACTTGGTCTATTGGCTTCTTTACCTAACGAAACGTTGTCCAAAAGCTAAACTAGCAAGTTAAGACTTCGTAAGAACACTAAATAGAGTATAACGGTCCAATTTGATGCCTTAGGAATGCTCAGTTCTATGCGTAGACAAGTTTTCCTCGTTTCGTGCTATTTTGAACTTAACTTGGTCTATTGGCTTCTTTACCTAACGAAACGTTGTTCCAAAGCTAAACTAGCAAGTTAAGACTTATAAGAACACTAAATAGAGTATAACGGTCCAATTTGATGCCTTAGGAATGCTCAGTTCTATGCGTAGACAAGTTTTCCTCGTTTCGTGCATATTTTGAACTTAACTTGGTCTATTGGCTTCTTTACCTAACGAAACGTTGTCCAAAAGCTAAACTAGCAAGTTAAGACTTTGTAAGAACACTAAATAGAGTATAACGGTCCAATTTGATGCCTTAGGAATGCTCAGTTCTATGCGTAGACAAGTTTTCCTCGTTTCGTGCTATTTTGAACTTAACTTGGTCTATTGGCTTCTTTTACCTAACGAAACGTTGTCCAAAGCTAAACTAGCAAGTTAAGACTTCTAAGAACACTAAATAGAGTATAACGGTCCAATTTGATTCCTTAGGAATGCTCAGTCTATGCATAGACAAGTTTTTCCTCGTTTCGTGCAATTTTGAACTTAACTTGGTCTATTGGCTTCTTTACCTAACGAAACGTTGTCCAAAAGCTAAACTAGCAAGTTAAGACTTCGTATAACACTAAATAGAGTATAACGGTCCAATTTGATGCCTTAGGAATGCTCAGTTCTATGCGTAGACAAGTTTTCCTCGTTTCGTGCTATTTTGAACTTAACTTGGTCTTTTGGCTTCTTTACCTAACGAAACGTTGTCCAAAATCTAAACTAGCAAGTTAAGACTTCTAAGAACACTAAATAGAGTATAACGGTCCAATTTGATGCCTTAGGAATGCTCAGTTCTATGCGTAGACAAGTTTTTCCTCGTTTCGTGCAATTTTGAACTTAACTTGGTCTATTGGCTTCTTTACCCTAACGAAACGTTGTCCGAAAGCTAAACTAGCAAGTTAAGACTTCTAAGAACACTAAATAGAGTATAACGGTCCAATTTGATGCCTTAGGAATGCTCAGTTCTATGCGTAGACAAGTTTTCCTCGTTTCGTGCAATTTTGAACTTAACTTGGTCTATTGGCTTCTTTACCTAACGAAACGTTGTCCAAAAGCTAAACTAGCAAGTTAAGACTTCGTAGAACACTAAATAGAGTATAACGGTCCAATTTGATGCCTTAGGAATGCTCAGTTCTATGCGTAGACAAGTTTTCCTCGTTTCGTGCTATTTTGAACTTAACTTGGTCTATTGGCTTCTTTACCTAACGAAACGTTGTCCAAAAGCTAAACTAGCAAGTTAAGACTTCTAAGAACACTAAATAGAGTATAACGGTTCCAATTTGATGCCTGAGGAATGCTCAGTTCTATGCGTAGACAAGTTTTCCTCGTTTCGTGCTATTTTGAACTTAACTTGGTCTATGGCTTCTTTACCTAATGAAACGTTGTCCCAAAGCTAAACTAGCAAGTTAAGACTTCTAAGAACACTAAATAGAGTATAACGGTCCAATTTGATGCCTTAGGAATGCTAAGTTCTATGCATAGACAAGTTTTTCACGTTTCGTGCAATTTTGAACTTAACTTGGTCTATTAGCTTCTTTACCTAACGAAACGTTGTCCAAAAGCTAAACTAGCAAGTTAAGACTTCTAAGAACACTAAATAGAGTATAACGGTCCAATTTGATGCCTTAGGAATGCTCAAGTTCTATGCAGTAGACAAGTTTTTCCTCGTTTCGTGCTATTTTGAACTTAACTTGGTCTATTGGCTTCTTTACCTAACGAAACGTTGTCCAAAGCTAAACTAGCAAGTTAAGACTTCTAAGAACACTAAATAGAGTATAACGGTCCAATTTGATGTCTTGAGGAATGCTCAAGTTCTATGCATAGACAAGTTTTTCATCGATTCGTGCAATTTTGAACTTAACTTGGTCTATTGGCTTCTTTACCTAACGAAACAGTTGTCCAAAAGCTAAACTAGCAAGTTAAGACTTCGTAAGAACACTAAATAGAGTATAACGGTCCAATTTGATGCCTTAGGAATGCTCAGTTCTATGCGTAGACAAGTTTTCCTCGTTTCGTGCTATTTTGAACTTAACTTGGTCTATTGGCTTCTTTACCTAACGAAACGTTGTCCAAAGCTAAACTAGCAAGTTAAGACTTCTAAGAACACTAAATAGAGTATAACGGTCCAATTTGATGCCTGAGGAATGCTCAGTTCTATGCAGTAGACAAGTTTTTCCTCGTTTCGTGCAATTTTGAACTTAACTTGGTCTATTGGCTTCTTTACCTAACGAAACGTTGTCCAAAAGCTAAACTAGCAAGTTAAGACTTCTAAGAACACTAAATAGAGTATAACGGTCCAATTTGATGCCTTAGGAATGCTCAGTTCTATGCGTAGACAAGTTTTCCTCGTTTCGTGCTATTTTGAACTTAACTTGGTCTATTGGCTTCTTTACCTAACGAAACGTTGTCCAAAAGCTAAACTAGCAAGTTAAGACTTCTAAGAACACTAAATAGAGTATAACGGTCCAATTTGATGCCTTAGGAATGCTCAAGTTCTATGCAGTAGACAAGTTTTTCCTCGTTTCGTGCTAATTTTGAACTTAACTTGGTCTATTGGCTTCTTTACCTAACGAAACGTTGTCCAAAAGCTAAACTAGCAAGTTAAGACTTCTAAGAACACTAAATAGAGTATAACGGTCCAATTTGATGCCTTAGGAATGCTCAGTTCTATGCGTAGACAAGTTTTCCTCGTTTCGTGCTATTTTGAACTTAACTTGGTCTATTGGCTTCTTTACCTAACGAAACGTTGTCCAAAATCTAAACTAGCAAGTTAAGACTTCTAAGAACACTAAATAGAGTATAACGGTCCAATTTTGATGCCTTAGGAATGCTCAGTCTATGCAGTAGACAAGTTTTCCTCGTTTCGTGCAATTTTGAACTTAACTTGGTCTATTGGCTTCTTTACCTAACGAAACGTTGTCCAAAGCTAAACTAGCAAGTTAAGACTTCTAAGAACACTAAATAGAGTATAACGGTCCAATTTGATGCCTGAGGAATGCTCAGTTCTATGCGTAGACAAGTTTTTCCTCGTTTCGTGCTAATTTTGAACTTAACTTGGTCTATTGGCTTCTTTACCTAACGAAACGTTGTCCAAAAGCTAAACTAGCAAGTTAAGACTTTGTAGAACACTAAATAGAGTATAACGGTCCAATTTGATGCCTTAGGAATGCTCAGTTCTATGCGTAGACAAGTTTTCCTCGTTTCGTGCTATTTTGAACTTAACTTGGTCTATTGGCTTCTTTACCTAACGAAACGTTGTCCAAAAGCTAAACTAGCAAGTTAAGACTTCTAAGAACACTAAATAGAGTATAACGGTTCAATTTGATGCCTGAGGAATGCTCAGTTCTATGCGTAGACAAGTTTTCCTCGTTTCGTGCTATTTTGAACTTAACTTGGTCTATGGGCTTCTTTACCTAATGAAACGTTGTTCCAAAGCTAAACTAGCAAGTTAAGACTTCTAAGAACACTAAATAGAGTATAACGGTCCAATTTGATGCCTTAGGAATGCTCAATTCTATGCATGGACAAGTTTTTCACGTTTCGTGCAATTTTGAACTTAACTTGGTCTATTGGCTTCTTTACCTAACGAAACGTTGTCCAAAAGCTGAACTAGCAAGTTAAGACTTCTAAGAACACTAAATAGAGTATAACGGTCCAATTTGATGCCTTAGGAATGCTCAGTTCTATGCGTAGACAAGTTTTCCTCGTTTCGTGCTATTTTGAACTTAACTTGGTCTATTGGCTTCTTTACCTAACGAAACGTTGTCCAAAAGCTAAACTAGCAAGTTAAGACTTCTAAGAACACTAAATAGAGTATAACGGTCCAATTTGATGCCTGAGGAATGCTCAGTTCTATGCGTAGACAAGTTTTCCTCGTTTCGTGCAATTTTGAACTTAACTTGGTCTATTGGCTTCTTTACCTAACGAAACGTTGTCCAAAAGCTAAACTAGCAAGTTAAGACTTCGTAAGAACACTAAATAGAGTATAACGGTCCAATTTGATGCCTTAGGAATGCTCAGTTCTATGCGTAGACAAGTTTTCCTCGTTTCGTGCTATTTTGAACTTAACTTGGTCTATTGGCTTCTTTACCTAACGAAACGTTGTCCAAAAGCTAAACTAGCAAGTTAAGACTTCTAAGAACACTAAATAGAGTATAACGGTTCCAATTTGATGCCTGAGGAATGCTCAGTTCTATGCGTCGACAAGTTTTCCTCGTTTCGTGCTATTTTGAACTTAACTTGGTCTATTGGCTTCTTTACCTAATGAAACGTTGTTCCAAAGCTAAACTAGCAAGTTAAGACTTCTAAGAACACTAAATAGAGTATAACGGTCCAATTTGATGCCTTAGGAATGCTCAGTTCTATGCGTAGACAAGTTTTCCTCGTTTCGTGTAATTTTGAACTTAACTTGGTCTATTGGCTTCTTTACGTAGCGAAACGTTGTCCAAAAGCTAAACTAGCAAGTTAAGACTTCTAAGAACACTAAATAGAGTATAACGGTTCAATTTGATGCCTGAGGAATGCTCAGTTCTATGCGTAGACAAGTTTTCCTCGTTTCGTGCTATTTTGAACTTAACTTGGTCTATTGGCTTCTTTACCTAACGAAACGTTGTCCAAAAGCTAAACTA
Source organism: Tripterygium wilfordii (assembly GCF_013401445.1). Classification (NCBI taxonomy): domain Eukaryota; kingdom Viridiplantae; phylum Streptophyta; class Magnoliopsida; order Celastrales; family Celastraceae; genus Tripterygium; species Tripterygium wilfordii. The sequence continues at coordinate 140,394 of NW_024056320.1, read as the reverse complement.
GCAAGTTAAGACTTCTAAGAACACTAAATAGAGTATAACGGTCCAATTTGATGCCTGAGGAATGCTCAGTTCTATGCGTAGACAAGTTTTCCTCGTTTCGTGCTATTTTGAACTTAACTTGGTCTATTGGCTTCTTTACCTAACGAAACGTTGTCCAAAGCTAAACTAGCAAGTTAAGACTTCTAAGAACACTAAATAGAGTATAACGGTCCAATTTGATGCCTTAGGAATGCTCAGTTCTATGCGTAGACAAGTTTTCCTCGTTTCGTGCAATTTTGAACTTAACTTGGTCTATTGGCTTCTTTACCTAACGAAACGTTGTCCAAAAGCTAAACTAGCAAGTTAAGACTTCTAAGAACACTAAATAGAGTATAACGGTCCAATTTGATGCCTTAGGAATGCTCAAGTTCTATGCGTAGACAAGTTTTCATCGTTTCGTGCAATTTTGAACTTAACTTGGTCTATTGGCTTCTTTACCTAACGAAACGTTGTCCAAAAGCTAAACTAGCAAGTTAAGACTTCTAAGAACACTAAATAGAGTATAACGGTCCAATTTGATGCCTGAGGAATGCTCAGTTCTATGCGTAGACAAGTTTTCCTCGTTTCGTGCTATTTTGAACTTAACTTGGTCTATTGGCTTCTTTACCTAACGAAACGTTGTCCAAAAGCTAAACTAGCAAGTTAAGACTTCTAAGAACACTAAATAGAGTATAACGGTCCAATTTGATGCCTGAGGAATGCTCAGTTCTATGCGTAGACAAGTTTTCCTCGTTTCGTGCTAATTTTGAACTTAACTTGGTCTATTGGCTTCTTTACCTAACGAAACGTTGTCCAAAAGCTAAACTAGCAAGTTAAGACTTCTAAGAACACTAAATAGAGTATAACGGTCCAATTTGATGCCTTAGGAATGCTCAGTTCTATGCGTAGACAAGTTTTCCTCGTTTCGTGCAATTTTGAACTTAACTTGGTCTATTGGCTTCTTTACCTAACGAAACGTTGTCCAAAAGCTAAACTAGCAAGTTAAGACTTCTAAGAACACTAAATAGAGTATAACGGTCCAATTTGATGCCTTAGGAATGCTCAGTTCTATGCGTAGACAAGTTTTCCTCGTTTCGTGCTATTTTGAACTTAACTTGGTCTATTGGCTTCTTTACCTAACGAAACGTTGTCCAAAAGCTAAACTAGCAAGTTAAGACTTCTAAGAACACTAAATAGAGTATAACGGTTCCAATTTGATGCCTGAGGAATGCTCAGTTCTATGCGTAGACAAGTTTTCCTCGTTTCGTGCTAATTTTGAACTTAACTTGGTCTATTGGCTTCTTTACCTAACGAAACGTTGTCCAAAAGCTAAACTAGCAAGTTAAGACTTCTAAGAACACTAAATAGAGTATAACGGTCGAATTTGATGCCTTAGGAATGCTCAGTTCTATGCGTAGACAAGTTTTCCTCGTTTCGTGCTATTTTGAACTTAACTTGGTCTATTGGCTTCTTTACCTAACGAAACGTTGTCCAAAAGCTAAACTAGCAAGTTAAGACTTCTAAGAACACTAAATAGAGTATAACGGTCCAATTTGATGCCTGAGGAATGCTCAGTTCTATGCGTAGACAAGTTTTCCTCGTTTCGTGCTATTTTGAACTTAACTTGGTCTATTGGCTTCTTTACCTAACTGAAACGTTGTCCAAAGCTAAACTAGCAAGTTAAGACTTCTAAGAACACTAAATAGAGTATAACGGTCCAATTTGATGCCTTAGGAATGCTCAGTTCTATGCGTAGACAAGTTTTCATCGTTTCGTGCAATTTTGAACTTAACTTGGTCTATTGGCTTCTTTACCTAACGAAACGTTGTCCAAAAGCTAAACTAGCAAGTTAAGACTTCTAAGAACACTAAATAGAGTATAACGGTCCAATTTGATGCCTTAGGAATGCTCAGTTCTATGCGTAGACAAGTTTTTCCTCGTTTCGTGCTAATTTTGAACTTAACTTGGTCTATTGGCTTCTTTACCTAACGAAACGTTGTCCAAAAGCTAAACTAGCAAGTTAAGACTTCTAAGAACACTAAATAGAGTATAACGGTCCAATTTGATGCCTTAGGAATGCTCAGTTCTATGCGTAGACAAGTTTTCCTCGTTTCGTGCTAATTTTGAACTTAACTTGGTCTATTGGCTTCTTTACCTAACTGAAACGTTGTCCAAAAGCTAAACTAGCAAGTTAAGACTTCTAAGAACACTAAATAGAGTATAACGGTCCAATTTGATGCCTTAGGAATGCTCAGTTCTATGCGTAGACAAGTTTTCCTCGTTTCGTGCTATTTTGAACTTAACTTGGTCTATTGGCTTCTTTACCTAACTGAAACGTTGTCCAAAAGCTAAACTAGCAAGTTAAGACTTCTAAGAACACTAAATAGAGTATAACGGTCCAATTTGATGCCTTAGGAATGCTCAGTTCTATGCGTAGACAAGTTTTTCCTCGTTTCGTGCAATTTTGAACTTAACTTGGTCTATTGGCTTCTTTACCTAACGAAACGTTGTCCAAAGCTAAACTAGCAAGTTAAGACTTCTAAGAACACTAAATAGAGTATAACGGTCCAATTTGATGCCTTAGGAATGCTCAGTTCTATGCGTAGACAAGTTTTCCTCGTTTCGTGCTAATTTTGAACTTAACTTGGTCTATTGGCTTCTTTACCTAACGAAACGTTGTCCAAAAGCTAAACTAGCAAGTTAAGACTTTCTAGAACACTAAATAGAGTATAACGGTTCCAATTTGATGCCTTAGGAGTGCTCAGTTCTATGCGTAGACAAGTTTTCCTCGTTTCGTGCTAATTTGAACTTAACTTGGTCTATTGGCTTCTTTACCTAACGAAACGTTGTCCAAAAGCTAAACTAGCAAGTTAAGACTTCTAAGAACACTAAATAGAGTATAACGGTCCAATTTGATGCCTGAGGAATGCTCAGTTCTATGCGTAGACAAGTTTTCCTCGTTTCGTGCTAATTTTGAACTTAACTTGGTCTATGGCTTCTTTACCTAACGAAACGTTGTCCAAAAGCTAAACTAGCAAGTTAAGACTTCTAAGAACACTAAATAGAGTATAACGGTCCAATTTGATGCCTTAGGAATGCTCAAGTTCTATGCGTAGACAAGTTTTCCTCGTTTCATGCAATTTTGAACTTAACTTGGTCTATTCGCTTCTTTACCTAACGAAACGTTGTCCAAAAGCTAAACTAGCAAGTTAAGACATTGTAGAACACTAAATAGAGTATAACGGTCCAATTTGATGCCTTAGGAATGCTCAGTTCTAGGCGTAGACAAGTTTTCCTCGTTTCGTGCTATTTTGAACTTAACTTGGTCTATTGGCTTCTTTACCTAACGAAACGATGTCCAAAAGCTAAACTAGCAAGTTAAGACTTCTAAGAACACTAAATAGAGTATAACGGTCCAATTTGATGCCTGAGGAATGCTCAGTTCTATGCGTAGACAAGTTTTACTCGTTTCGTGCTATTTTGAACTAAACTTGGTCTATTGGCTTCTTTACCTAACTAAACGTTGTCCAAAAGCTAAACTAGCAAGTTAAGACTTCTAAGAACACTAAATAGAGTATAACGGTCCAATTAGATGCCTTGAGGAATGCTCAGTTCTATGCGTAGACAAGTTTTCCTCGTTTCGTGCTATTTTGAACTTAACTTGGTCTATTGGCTTCTTTACCTAACGAAACGTTGTCCAAAAGCTAAACTAGCAAGTTAAGACTTCTAAGAACACTAAATAGAGTATAACGGTCCAATTTGATGCCTGAGGAATGCTCAGTTCTATGCGTAGACAAGTTTTCCTCGTTTCGTGCTATTTTGAACTTAACTCGGTCTATTGGCTTCTTTACCTAACGAAACGTTGTCCAAATACTAAACTAGCAAGTTAACACTTCTAAGAACACTAAATAGAGTATAAGGGTTGAATTTGATGCCTGAGGAATGCTCAGTTCTATGCGTAGACAAGTTTTCCTCGTTTCGTGCTATTTTGAACTTAACTTGGTCTATTGGCTTCTTTACCTAATGAAACGTTGTCCGAAATCTCAACTAGCATGTTAATACTTCTAAGAACACTAAATAGAGTAGAACGGTCGAATTCGATGCCTTAGGAATGCTCAATTCTATGCATAGACAAGTTTTTCACGTTTCGTGCAATTTTGAACTTAACTTGGTCTATGGGCTTCTTTTTGTAACGAAACGTTGTCCAAAAGCTAAACTCGCAAGTTCAGACTTCTAAGAACACTAAATAGAGTATAACGGTCCAATTTGATGCCTGAGGAATGCTCAGTTCTATGCGTAGACAAGTTTTCCTCGTTCGTGCTATTTTGAACTTAACTTGGTCTATTGGCTTCTTTACCTAACGAAACGTTGTCCAAAAGCTAAACTAGCAAGTTAAGACTTCTAAGAACACTAATATAGAGTATAACGGTTCCAATTTGATGCCTTAGGAATGCTCAGTTCTATGCATAGACAAGTTTTCCTCGTTTCGTGCTATTTTGAACTTAACTTGGTCTATTGGCTTCTTTACCTAATGAAACGTTGTCCAAAAGCTAAACTAGCAAGTTAAGACTTCTAAGAACACTAAATAGAGTATAACGGTCCAATTGATGCCTTAGGAATGCTCAGTTCTATGCAGTAGACAATGTTTTTCCTCGTTTCAGTGCTAATTTTGAACTTAACTTGGTCTATTGGCTTCTTTACCTAACGAAACGTTGTCCAAAAGCTAAACTAGCAAGTTAAGACTTTGTAGAACACTAAATAGAGTATAACGGTCCAATTTGATGCCTTAGGAATGCTCAGTTCTATGCGTAGACAAGTTTTCCTCGTTTCGTGCTATTTTGAACTTAACTTGGTCTATGGGCTTCTTTACCTAATGAAACGTTGTCCAAAAGCTAAACTAGCAAGTTAAGACTTTTAAGAACACTAAATAGAGTATAATGGTCCAATTTGATGCCTGAGGAATGCTCAGTTCTATGCAGTAGACAAGTTTTACTCGTTTCGTGTAATTTTGAACTTAACTTGGTCTATTGGCTTCTTTACCTAACGAAACGTTGTCCAAAAGCTAAACTAGCAAGTTAAGACTTCTAAGAACACTAAATAGAGTATAACGGTCCAATTAGATGCTTGAGGAATGCTCAGTTCTATGCGTAGACAAGTTTTCCTCGTTTCGTGCAATTTTGAACTTAACTTGGTCTATGGGCTTCTTTACCTAACGAAACGTTGTCCAAAAGCTAAACTAGCAAGTTAAGACTTCCTAGAACACTAAATAGAGTATAACGGTCCAATTTGATGCCTGAGGAATGCTCAGTTCTATGCGTAGACAAGTTTTCCTCGTTTCCGTGCTATTTTGAACTTAACTTGATCTATTGGCTTTTTTACCTAACGAAACGTTGTCCAAAAGCTAAACTAGCAAGTTAAGACTTCTAAGAACACTATATAGAGTATAACGTTCCAATTTGATGCCTTAGGAATGCTCAAGTTCTATGCATAGACAAGTTTTCCTCGTTTCGTGCTATTTTGAACTTAACTTGGTCTATTGGCTTCTTTACCTAATGAAACGTTGTCCAAAAGCTAACCTAGCAAGTTAAGACTTCTAAGAACACTAAATAGAGTATAACGGTCCAATTTGATGCCTTAGGAATGCTAAGTTCTATGCATAGACAATGTTTTTCATCGTTTCAGTGCAATTTTGAACTTAACTTGGTCTATTGGCTTCTTTACCTAACGAAACGTTGTCCAAAAGCTAAACTAGCAAGTTAAGACTTTGTAGAACACTAAATAGAGTATAACGGTCCAATTTGATGCCTTAGGAATGCTCAGTTCTATGCGTAGACAAGTTTTCCTCGTTTCGTGCTATTTTGAACTTAACTTGGTCTATTGGCTTCTTTACCTAACGAAACGTTGTCCAAAAGCTAAACTATCAAGTTAAGACTTCTAAGAACACTAAATAGAGTATAACGGTCCAATTTGATGCCTGAGGAATGCTCAGTTCTATGCAGTAGACAAGTTTTCCTCGTTTCGTGCTAATTTTGAACTTAACTTGGTCTATTGGCTTCTTTACCTAACGAAACGTTGTCCAAAAGCTAAAATAGCAAGTTAAGACTTCTAAGAACACTAAATAGAGTATAACGGTCCAATTTGATGCCTTAGGAATGCTCAGTTCTATGCGTAGACAAGTTTTCCTCGTTTCGTGCTATTTTGAACTTAACTTGGTCTATTGGCTTCTTTACCTAACGAAACGTTGTCCAAAAGCTAAAACTAGCAAGTTAAGACTTCTAAGAACACTAAATAGAGTATAACGGTCCAATTTGATGCCTGAGGAATGCTCAGTTCTATGCGTAGACAAGTTTTCCTCGTTTCGTGCTATTTTGAACTTAACTTGGTCTATTGGCTTCTTTACCTAACGAAACGTTGTCCAAAAGCTAAACTAGCAAGTTAAGACTTCTAAGAACACTAAATAGAGTATAACGGTCCAATTAGATGCTTGAGGAATGCTCAGTTCTATGCGTAGACAAGTTTTCCTCGTTTCGTGCTATTTTGAACTTAACCTTGGTCTATTGGCTTCTTTACCTAACGTAAACGTTGTCCAAAAGCTAAACTAGCAAGTTAAGACTTCTAAGAACACTAAATAGAGTATAACGGTCCAATTTCGATGTCCTTAGGAATGCTCAATTCTATGCATAGACAAGTTTTCCTCGTTTCGTGCTATTTTGAACTTAACTTGGTCTATTGGCTTCTTTACCTAACGAAACGTTGTCCAAAAGCTAAACTAGCAAGTTAAGACTTCTAAGAACACTAAATAGAGTATAACGTTCCAATTCGATGCCTTAGGAATGCTCAATTCTATGCATAGACAAGTTTTCCTCGTTTCGTGCTATTTTGAACTTAACTTGGTCTATTGGCTTCTTTACCTAACGAAACGTTGTCCAAAAGCTAAACTAGCAAGTTAAGACTTCTAAGAACACTAAATAGAGTATAACGGTCCAATTTGATGACTGAGGAATGCTTAGTTCTATGCGTAGATAAGTTTTCCTCGTTTCGTGCTATTTTGAACTTAACTTGGTCTATTGGCTTCTTTACCTAACGAAACGTTGTCCAAAAGCTAAACTAGCAAGTTAAGACTTCTAAGAACACTAAATAGAGTATAACGGTCCAATTTGATGCCTGAGGAATGCTCAGTTCTATGCAGTAGACAAGTTTTCCTCGTTTCGTGCTATTTTGAACTTAACCTTGTTCTATTGGCTTCTTTACCTAACGAAACGTTGTCCAAAAGCTAAACTAGCAAGTTAAGACTTCTAAGAACACTAATAGAGTATAACGGTCCAATTTGATGCCTTAGGAATGCTCAAGTTCTATGCCATAGACAAGTTTTGCCGTTTCGTGCAATTTTGAACTTAACTTGGTCTATTAGCTTCTTTACCCTAACGAAACGTTGTCCAAAAGCTAAACTAGCAAGTTAAGACTTCTAAGAACACTAAATAGAGTATAACGGTCCAATTTGATGCCTGAGTAATGCTCAGTTCTATGCGTAGACCAGTTTTCCTCGTTTCGTGCTATTTTGAACTTAACTTGGTCTATTGGCTTCTTTACCTAATGAAACGTTGTCCAAAAGCTAAACTAGCAAGTTAATACTTCTAAGAACACTAAATAGAGTATAACGGTCCAATTTGATGCCTTAGGAATGCTTCAGTTCTATGCATAGACAAGTTTTTCATCGTTTCGTGCTATTTTGAACTTAACTTGGTCTATTGGCTTCTTTACCTAACGAAACGTTGTCCAAAAGCTAAACTAGCAAGTTAAGACTTCTAAGAACACTAAATAGAGTATAACGGTCCAATTTGATGCCTTAGTAATGCTCAGTTCTATGCGTAGACAAGTTTTGCTCGCGTTCGTGCAATTTTGAGCTTAACTTGGTCTATAATGCTTCTTTACCTAACGAAACGTTGTCCAAAAGCTAAACTAGCAAGTTAAGACTTCTAAGAACACTAAATAGAGTATAACGGTCCAATTTGATGCCTTAGGAATGCTCAATTCTATGCGTAGGACAAGTTTTCATCGTTTCGTGCTAATTTTGAACTTAACTTGGTCTATTGGCTTCTTTACCTAACGAAACGTTGTCCAAAAGCTAAACTAGCAAGTTAAGACTTCTAAGAACACTAAATAGAGTATAACGGTGCAATTTGATGCCTGAGGAATGCTCAGTTCTATGCGTAGACAAGTTTTCGTCGTTTCGTGCAATTTTGAACTTAACTTGGTCTATTGGCTTGTCTTACCTAACGAAACGTTGTCCAAAGCTAAACTAGCAAGTTAAGACTTCTAAGAACACTAAATAGAGTATAACGGTCCAATTTGATGCCTTAGGAATGCTCAGTTCTATGCGTAGACAAGTTTTCCTCGTTTCGTGCTATTTTGAACTTAACTTGGTCTATTGGCTTCTTTACCTAACGAAACGTTGTCCAAAAGCTAAACTAGCAAGTTAAGACTTCTAAGAACACTAAATAGAGTATAACGGTCCAATTTGATGCCTGAGGAATGCTCAGTTCTATGCGTAGACAAGTTTTCCTCGTTTCGTGCTATTTTGAACTTAACTTGGTCTATTGGCTTCTTTACCTAACGAAACAGTTGTCCAAAAAGCTAAACTAGCAAGTTAAGACTTCTAAGAACACTAAATAGAGTAGTAACGGTCCAATTAGATGCTTGAGGAATGCTCAGTTCTATGCGTAGACAAGTTTTCCTCGTTTCGTGCTATTTTGAACTTAACCTGGTCTATTGGCTTCTTTACCTAAGTAAACGTTGTCCAAAAGAAAAACTAGCAAGTTAAGACTTCTAAGAACACTAAATAGAGTATAACGTTCCAATTCGATGCCTTAGGAATGCTCAATTCTATGCATAGACAAGTTTTCCTCGTTTCGTGCTATTTTGAACTTAACCTGGTCTATTGGCTTCTTTACCTAACGAAACGTTGTCCAAAAGCTAAACTAGCAAGTTAAGACTTCTAAGAACACTAAATAGAGTATAACGTTCCAATTCGATGCCTTAGGAATGCTCAATTCTATGCATAGACAAGTTTTCCTCGTTTCGTGCTATTTTGAACTTAACCTGGTCTATTGGCTTCTTTACCTAACGAAACGTTGTCCAAAAGCTAAACTAGCAAGTTAAGACTTCTAAGAACACTAAATAGAGTATAACGCTCCAATTTGATGACTGAGGAATGCTTAGTTCTATGCGTAGATAAGTTTTCCTCGTTTCGTGCTATTTTGAACTTAACTTGGTCTATTGGCTTCTTTACCTAACGAAACGTTGTCCAAAAGCTAAACTAGCAAGTTAAGACTTCTAAGAACACTAAATAGAGTATAACGGTCCAATTTCCAATTTGATGCCTGAGGAATGCTCAGTTCTATGCATAAACAAGTTTTCCTCGTTTCGTGCTATTTTGAACTTAACCTGTTCTATTGGCTTCTTTACCTAACGAAACGTTGTCCAAAAGCTAAAACTAGCAAGTTAAGACTTCTAAGAACACTAATAGAGTATAACGGTCCAATTTGATGCCTTAGGAATGCTCAGTTCTATGCAGTAGACAAGTTTTTCCTCGTTTCGTGCTAATTTTGAACTTAACTTGGTCTATTAGCTTCTTTACCTAACGAAACGTTGTCCAAAAGGCTAAACTAGCAAGTTAAGACTTCTAAGAACACTAAATAGAGTATAACGGTCCAATTTGATGCCTGAGGAATGCTCAGTTCTATGCGTAGACAAGTTTTCCTCGTTTCGTGCTATTTTGAACTTAACTTGGTCTATTGGCTTCTTTACCTAACTGAAACGTTGTCCAAAAGCTAAACTAGCAAGTTAAGACTTCTAAGAACACTAAATAGAGTATAACGGTCCAATTTGATGCCTTAGGAATGCTTCAGTTCTATGCATAGACAAGTTTTTCCTCGTTTCGTGCTATTTTGAACTTAACTTGGTCTATTGGCTTCTTTACCTAACGAAACGTTGTCCAAAAGCTAAACTAGCAAGTTAAGACTTCTAAGAACACTAAATAGAGTATAACGGTCCAATTTGATGCCTTAGTAATGCTCAGTTCTATGCGTAGACAAGTTTTCCTCGTTTCGTGCAATTTTGAACTTAACTTGGTCTATATGGCTTCTTTACCTAACGAAACGTTGTCCAAAAGCTAAACTAGCAAGTTAAGACTTCTAAGAACACTAAATAGAGTATAACGGTCCAATTTGATGCCTTAGGAATGCTCAGTTCTATGCAGTAGACAAGTTTTTCCTCGTTTCGTGCTAATTTTGAACTTAACTTGGTCTATTGGCTTCTTTACCTAACGAAACGTTGTCCAAAAGCTAAACTAGCAAGTTAAGACTTATAAGAACACTAAATAGAGTATAACGGTCCAATTTGATGCCTGAGGAATGCTCAGTTCTATGCGTAGACAAGTTTTCGTCGTTTTCGTGCTAATTTTGAAGCTTAACTTGGTCTATTGGCTTCTTTACCTAACGAAACGTTGTCCAAAGCTAAACTAGCAAGTTAAGACTTCTAAGAACACTAAATAGAGTATAACGGTCCCAATTTGATGCCGTAGAAATGCTCAATTCTATGCATAGACAAGTTTTCACGTTTCGTGCAATTTTGAACTTAACCTGGGCTATTGGCTTCTTTATCTAACGAAACGTTGTCCAAAAGCTAAACTAGCAAGTTAAGACTTCTAAAGAACACTAAATAGAGTATAACGGTCCAATTTGATGCCTTAGGAATGCTCAGTTCTAATGCAGTAGACAAGTTTTTCACGTTTCGTGCAATTTTGAACTTAACTTGGTCTATGAGCTTCTTTACCTAACGAAACATTGTCCAAAAGCTAAACTAGCAAGTTAAGACTTCTAAGAACACTAAATAGAGTGTAACGGTCCAATTAGATGCTTGAGGAATGCTCAGTTCTATGCGTAGACAAGTTTTCCTCGTTTCGTGCTATTTTGAACTTAACCTGGTCTATTGGCTTCTTTACCTAAGTAAACGTTGTCCAAAAGATAAACTAGCAAGTTAAGACTTCTAAGAACACTAAATAGAGTATAACGGTTCCAATTTGATGCCTTAGGAATGCTCAATTCTATGCAGTAGACAAGTTTTCCTCGTTTCGTGCTATTTTGAACTTAACTTGGTCTATTGGCTTCTTTACCTAACGAAACGTTGTCCAAAAGCTAAACTAGCAAGTTAAGACTTCTAAGAACACTAAATAGAGTATAACGGTCCAATTCGATGCCTTAGGAATGCTCAATTCTATGCAGTAGACAAGTTTTCCTCGTTTCGTGCTATTTTGAACTTAACTTGGTCTATTGGCTTCTTTACCTAACGAAACGTTGTCCAAAAGCTAAACTAGCAAGTTAAGACTTCTAAGAACACTAAATAGAGTATAACGGTCCAATTTGATGACTGAGGAATGCTCAGTTCTATGCGTAGACAAGTTTTCCTCGTTTCGTGCTATTTTGAACTTAACTTGGTCTATTGGCTTCTTTACCTAACGAAACGTTGTCCAAAAGCTAAACTAGCAAGTTAAGACTTCTAAGAACACTAAATAGAGTATAACGGTCCAATTTGATGCCTGAGGAATGCTCAGTTCTATGCGTAGACAAGTTTTCCTCGTTTCGTGCTATTTTGAACTTAACTTGGTCTATTGGCTTCTTTACCTAACGAAACGTTGTCCAAAAGCTAAACTAGCAAGTTAAGACTTCTAAGAACACTAATAGAGTATAACGGTCCAATTTGATGCCTTAGGAATGCTCAGTTCTATGCATAGACAAGTTTTCCTCGTTTCGTGCTAATTTTGAACTTAACTTGGTCTATTGGCTTCTTTACCTAACGAAACGTTGTCCAAAAGCTAAACTAGCAAGTTAAGACTTCTAAGAACACTAAATAGAGTATAACGGTCCAATTTGATGCCTGAGGAATGCTCAGTTCTATGCGTAGACAAGTTTTCCTCGTTTCGTGCTATTTTGAACTTAACTTGGTCTATTGGCTTCTTTACCTAACGAAACGTTGTCCAAAAGCTAAACTAGCAAGTTAATACTTCTAAGAACGCTAAATAGAGTATAACGGTCCAATTTGATGCCTTAGGAATGCTTAATTCTATTCATAGACAATGTTTTTCACGTTTCGTGCTATTTTGAACTTAACTTGGTCTATTGGCTTCTTTACCTAACGAAACGTTGTCCAAAAGCTAAACTAGCAAGTTAAGACTTCTAAGAACACTAAATAGAGTATAACGGTCCAATTTGATGCCTTAGTAATGCTCAGTTCTATGCGTAGACAAGTTTTGCTCGCGTTCGTGCAATTTTGAGCTTAACTTGGTCTATAATGCTTCTTTACCTAACAAAACGTTGTCCAAAAGCTAAACTAGCAAGTTAAGACTTCTAAGAACACTAAATAGAGTATAACGGTCCAATTTGATGCCTTAGGAATTCTAAATTCTATGCATGGACAAGTTTTTCACGTTTCGTGCTAATTTTGAACTTAACTTGGTCTACTGGCTTCTTTACCTAACGAAACGTTGTCGAAAAGCTAAACTAGCAAGTTAAGACTTCTAAGAACACTAAATAGAGTATAACGGTGCCAATTTGATGCCTGAGGAATGCTCAGTTCTATGCGTAGACAAGTTTTCCTCGTTTCGTGCTAATTTTGAACTTAACTTGGTCTATTGGGCTTCTTTACCTAACGAAACGTTGTCCAAAAGCTAAACTAGCAAGTTAAGACTTCTAAGAACACTAAATAGAGTATAACGGTCCAATTTGATGCCTTAGGAATGCTCAGTTCTATGCGTAGACAAGTTTTCCTCGTTTCGTGCTATTTTGAACTTAACTTGGTCTATTGGCTTCTTTACCTAACGAAACGTTGTCCAAAAGCTAAAACTAGCAAGTTAAGACTTCTAAGAACACTAAATAGAGTATAACGGTCCAATTTGATGCCTGAGGAATGCTCAGTTCTATGCGTAGACAAGTTTTCCTCGTTTCGTGCTATTTTGAACTTAACTTGGTCTATTGGCTTCTTTACCTAACGAAACGTTGTCCAAAAAGCTAAACTAGCAAGTTAAGACTTCTAAGAACACTAAATAGAGTATAACGGTCCAATTAGATGCCTTGAGGAATGCTCAGTTCTATGCGTAGACAAGTTTTCCTCGTTTCGTGCTATTTTGAACTTAACTTGGTCTATTGGCTTCTTTACCTAACGTAAACGTTGTCCAAAAGCTAAACTAGCAAGTTAAGACTTCTAAGAACACTAAATAGAGTATAACGGTTCCAATTCGATGCCTTAGGAATGCTCAAGTTCTATGCATAGACAAGTTTTCCTCGTTTCGTGCTATTTTGAACTTAACCTTGGTCTATTGGCTTCTTTACCTAACGAAACGTTGTCCAAAAGCTAAACTAGCAAGTTAAGACTTCTAAGAACACTAAATAGAGTATAACGGTCCAATTTGATGCCTTAGGAATGCTCAAGTTCTATGCAGTAGACAAGTTTTCCTCGTTTCGTGCTATTTTGAACTTAACTTGGTCTATTGGCTTCTTTACCTAACGAAACGTTGTCCAAAAGCTAAACTAGCAAGTTAAGACTTCTAAGAACACTAAATAGAGTATAACGCTCCAATTTGATGCCTGAGGAATGCTCAGTTCTATGCGTAGACAAGTTTTCCTCGTTTCGTGCTATTTTGAACTTAACTTGGTCTATTGGCTTCTTTACCTAACGAAACGTTGTCCAAAAGCTAAACTAGCAAGTTAAGACTTCTAAGAACACTAAATAGAGTATAACGGTCCAATTTGATGCCTGAGGAATGCTCAGTTCTATGCATAGACAAGTTTTCCTCGTTTCGTGCTATTTTGAACTTAACCTTGGTCTATTGGCTTCTTTACCTAACGAAACGTTGTCCAAAAGCTAAACTAGCAAGTTAAGACTTCTAAGAACACTAATAGAGTATAACGGTCCAATTTGATGCCTTAGGAATGCTCAATTCTATGCATAGACAAGTTTTTCCTCGTTTCGTGCAATTTTGAACTTAACTTGGTCTATTAGGCTTCTTTACCTAACGAAACGTTGTCCAAAGGCTAAACTAGCAAGTTAAGACTTCTAAGAACACTAAATAGAGTATAACGGTCCAATTTGATGCCTGAGAAATGCTCAGTTCTATGCGTAAACAAGTTTTCCTCGTTTCGTGCTATTTTGAACTTAACTTGGTCTATTGGCTTCTTTACCTAACGAAACGTTGTCCAAAAGCTAAACTAGCAAGTTAAGACTTCTAAGAACACTAAATAGAGTATAACGGTCCAATTTGATGCCTGAGGAATGCTCAGTTCTATGCATAAACAAGTTTTCCTCGTTTCGTGCTATTTTGAACTTAACCTTGGTCTATTGGCTTCTTTACCTAACGAAACGTTGTCCAAAAGCTAAAACTAGCAAGTTAAGACTTCTAAGAACACTAATTAGAGTATAACGGTCCAATTTGATGCCTTAGGAATGCTCAATTCTATGCCATAGACAAGTTTTTGACGTTTCGTGCAATTTTGAACTTAACTTGGTCTATTAGCTTCTTTACCCTAACGAAACGTTGTCCAAAGGCTAAACTAGCAAGTTAAGACTTCTAAGAACACTAAATAGAGTATAACGGTCCAATTTGATGCCTGAGTAATGCTCAGTTATATGCGTAAACCAGTTTTCCTCGTTTCGTGCTATTTTGAACTTAACTTGGTCTATTGGCTTCTTTACCTAATGAAACGTTGTCCAAAAGCTAAACTAGCAAGTTAATACTTCTAAGAACACTAAATAGAGTATAACGGTCCAATTTGATGCCTTAGGAATGCTTAATTCTATTCATAGACATGTTTTTCACGTTTCGTGCTATTTTGAACTTAACTTGGTCTATTGGCTTCTTTACCTAACGAAACGTTGTCCAAAAGCTAAACTAGCAAGTTAAGACTTCTAAGAACACTAAATAGAGTATAACGGTCCAATTTGATGCCTTAGTAATGCTCAGTTCTATGCGTAGACAAGTTTTGCTCGCGTTCGTGCAATTTTGAGCTTAACTTGGTCTATAATCTTCTTTACCTAACAAAACGTTGTCCAAAAGCTAAACTAGCAAGTTAAGACTTCTAAGAACACTAAATAGAGTATAACGGTCCAATTTGATGCCTTAGGAATTCTAAATTCTATGCATGGACAAGTTTTTCACGTTTCGTGCTAATTTTGAACTTAACTTGGTCTACTGACTTCTTTACCTAACGAAACGTTGTCGAAAAGCTAAACTAGAAAGTTAAGACTTCTAAAAACACTAAATAGAGTATAACGGTGCAATTTGATGCCTGAGGAATGCTCAGTTGTATGCGTAGACAAGTTTTCGTCGTTTTGTTCAATTTTGAGCTTAACTTGGTCTATTGGGTTGTCTTACCTAACGAAACGTTGTCCCAAAGCTAAACTAGCAAGTTAAGACTTCTAAGAACACTAAATAGAGTATAACGGTCCAATTTGATGCCTTAGGAATGCTCAGTTGTATGCGTAGACAAGTTTTCCTCGTTTCGTGCTATTTTGAACTTAACCTGGTCTATTGGCTTCTTTACCTAACGAAACGTTATCCAAAAGCTAAACTAGCAAGTTAAGACTTCTAAGAACACTAAATAGAGTATAACGGTCCAATTTGATGCCTGAGGAATGCTCAGTTCTATGCGTAGACAAGTTTTCCTCGTTTCGTGCTATTTTGAACTTAACTTGGTCTATTGGCTTCTTTACCTAACGAAACAGTTGTCCAAAAGCTAAACTAGCAAGTTAAGACTTCTAAGAACACTAAATAGAGTATAACGGTCCAATTAGATGCCTTGAGGAATGCTCAGTTCTATGCGTAGACAAGTTTTCCTCGTTTCGTGCTATTTTGAACTTAACCTGGTCTATTGGCTTCTTTACCTAACGTAAACGTTGTCCAAAAGCTAAAACTAGCAAGTTAAGACTTCTAAGAACACTAAATAGAGTATAACGTTCCAATTCGATGCCTTAGGAATGCTCAATTCTATGCATAGACAAGTTTTCCTCGTTTCGTGCTATTTTGAACTTAACCTGGTCTATTGGCTTCTTTACCTAACGAAACGTTGTCCAAAAGCTAAACTAGCAAGTTAAGACTTCTAAGAACACTAAATAGAGTATAACGTTCCAATTCGATGCCTTAGGAATGCTCAATTCTATGCATAGACAAGTTTTCCTCGTTTCGTGCTATTTTGAACTTAACCTTGGTCTATTGGCTTCTTTACCTAACGAAACGTTGTCCAAAAGCTAAACTAGCAAGTTAAGACTTCTAAGAACACTAAATAGAGTATAACGCTCCAATTTGATGACTGAGGAATGCTTAGTTCTATGCGTAGATAAGTTTTCCTCGTTTCGTGCTATTTTGAACTTAACTTGGTCTATTGGCTTCTTTACCTAACGAAACGTTGTCCAAAAGCTAAACTAGCAAGTTAAGACTTCTAAGAACACTAAATAGAGTATAACGGTCCAATTTCCAATTTGATGCCTGAGGAATGCTCAGTTCTATGCATAGACAAGTTTTCCTCGTTTCGTGCTATTTTGAACTTAACCTGTTCTATTGGCTTCTTTACCTAACGAAACGTTGTCCAAAAGCTAAAACTAGCAAGTTAAGACTTCTAAGAACACTAATTAGAGTATAACGGTCCAATTTGATGCCTTAGGAATGCTCAATTCTATCCATAGACAAGTTTTTCACGTTTCGTGCAATTTTGAACTTAACTTGGTCTATTAGCTTCTTTACCCAACGAAACGTTGTCCAAAGGCTAAACTAGCAAGTTAAGACTTCTAAGAACACTAAATAGAGTATAACGGTCCAATTTGATGCCTGAGTAATGCTCAGTTCTATGCGTAGACCAGTTTTCCTCGTTTTGGTGCTATTTTGAACTTAACTTGGTCTATTGGCTTCTTTACCTAATGAAACGTTGTCCAAAAGCTAAACTACCAAGTTAATACTTCTAAGAACACTAAATAGAGTATAACGGTCCAATTTGATGCCTTAGGAATGCTTAATTCTATTCATAGACATGTTTTTCACGTTTCGTGCTATTTTGAACTTAACTTGGTCTATTGGCTTCTTTACCTAACGAAACGTTGTCCAAAAGCTAAACTAGCAAGTTAAGACTTCTAAGAACACTAAATAGAGTATAACGGTCCAATTTGATGCCTTAGTAATGCTCAGTTCTATGCGTAGACAAGTTTTGCTCGCGTTGTGCAATTTTGAGCTTAACTTGGTCTATAATCTTCTTTACCTAACAAAACGTTGTCCAAAAGCTAAACTAGCAAGTTAAGACTTCTAAGAACACTAAATAGAGTATAACGGTCCAATTTGATGCCTTAGGAATTCTAAATTCTATGCATGGACAAGTTTTTCACGTTTCGTGTAATTTTGAACTTAACTTGGTCTACTGACTTCTTTACCTAACGAAACGTTGTCGAAAAGCTAAACTAGAAAGTTAAGACTTATAAAAACACTAAATAGAGTATAACGGTGCAATTTGATGCCTGAGGAATGCTCAGTTGTATGCGTAGACAAGTTTTCGTCGTTTTGTTCAATTTTGAGCTTAACTTGGTCTATTGGGTTGTCTACCTAACGAAACGTTGTCCCAAAGCTAAACTAGCAAGTTAAGACTTCTAAGAACACTAAATAGAGTATAACGGTCCCAATTTGATGCCGTAGAAATGCTCAATTCTATGCATAGACAAGTTTTCACGTTTCGTGCAATTTTGAACTTAACTTGGGCTATTGGCTTCTTTATCTAACGAAACGTTGTCCAAAAGCTAAACTAGCAAGTTAAGACTTCTAAGAACACTAAATAGAGTATAACGGTCCAATTTGATGCCTTAGGAATGCTCAATTCTAATGCATGGACAAGTTTTTCACGTTTTCGTGCAATTTTGAACTTAACTTGGTCTATGAGCTTCTTTACCTAACGAAACGTTGTCCAAAAGCTAAACTAAGAAGTTAAAACTTCGTAGAACACTAAATAGAGTATAACGGTCCAATTTGATGCCTTACAAATGCTCAGTTCTACGCGTAGACAAGTTTTCCTCGTTTCGTGCTATTTTGAACTTAACTTGGTCTATTGCTTCTTTACCTAACGAAACGTTGTCCAAAAGCAAAAACTAGCAAGTTAAAACTTCGTAGAACACTAAATAGAGTATAACGGTCCAATTTGATGCCTTAGAAATGCCCAATTGTATGCCTAGAGAAGTTTTGACTCGTTTCGTGCAATTTTGAACTTAACGTGTTCTATGGGCTTCTTTACCTACCGAAACGTTGTCCAAAAGCTAAACTAGCAAGTTAAAACTTTGTAGAACACTAAATAGAGTATAACGGTACAATTCGATGCCTTAGGAATGCTCAATTCTATGCGTAGACAAGTTTTCCTCGTTTAGTGCTATTTTGAACTTAACTTGGTCTATTGGCTTGTTTACCTAACGAAACGTTGTCGAAAAGCTAAACTAGCAAGTTAAGACTTCGAAGAACACTAAATAGAGTATAACGGTTCAATTTGATGCCTGAGGAATGCTCAGTTCTATGCGTAGACAAGTTTTCCTCGTTTTGTGCAATTTTGAGCTTAACTTGGTCTATTGGCTTCTTTACCTAACGAAACGTTGTCCAAAAGCTAAACTAAAATGTTAAAACTTCGTAGAACACTAAATAGAGTATAACGGTCCAATTTGATGCCTTACAAATGCTCAGTTCTACGCGTATACAAGTTTTCCTCGTTTCGTGCTATTTTGAACTTAACTTGGTCTATTGCTTCTTTACCTAACGAAACGTTGTCCAAAAGAAAACCTAGCAAGTTAAAACTTCGTAGAACACTAAATAGAGTATAACGGTCCAATTTGATGCCTTAGAAATGCTCAATTGTATGCCTAGACAAGTTTTTGACGTTTCGTGCAATTTTGAACTTAACTTGGTCTATGGGCTTCTTTACCTACCGAAACGTTGTCCAAAAGCTAAACTAGCAAGTTAAAACTTTGTAGAACACTAAATAGAGTATAACGGTCCAATTTGATGCCTTAGGAATGCTCAGTTCTATGCGTAGACAAGTTTTCCTCGTTTCGTGCTATTTTGAACTTAACCTGGTATATTGGCTTCTTTACCTAACGAAACGTTGTCCAAAAGCAAAACTATTAAGTTAAGACTTCTAAGAACACTAAATAGAGTATAATGGTCCAATTTGATGCCTGAGTAATGCTCAGTTCTATGCATGGACAAGTTTTCCTCGTTTCGTGTAATTTTGAACTTAACTTGGTCTATTGGCTTCTTTACCTAACGAAACGTTGTCCAAAAGCTAAACTAGCAAGTTAAGACTTTGTAGAACACTAAATAGAGTATAACGGTCCAATTTGATGCCTTATGAATGCTCAGTTCTATGCGTAGACAAGTTTTCCTCGTTTCGTGCTATTTTGAACTTCACCTGGTCTATTGGCTTCTTTACCTAACGAAACGTTGTCCAAAAGCTAAACTAGCAAGTTAAGACTTCTAAGAACACTAAATAGAGTATAACGGTCCAATTTGATGCCTGAGGAATGCTTAGTTCTATGCGTAGATAAGTTTTCCTCGTTTCGTGCTATTTTGAACTTCAATTGGTCTATTGGCTTCTTTACCTAACGAAACATTGTCCAAAACTAAACTAGCAAGTTAAGACTTCTAAGAACACTAAATATAGTGTAACGGTGCAATTAGATGCTTGAGGAATGCTCAGTTTTATGCGTAGACAAGTTTTCCTCGTTTCGTGCTATTTTGAACTTAACCTGGTCTATTGGCTTCTTTACCTAAGGAAACGTTGTCCAAAAGAAAAACTAGCAAGTTAAGACTTCTAAGAACACTAAATAGAGTATAACCTTCCAATTCGATGCCTTAGGAATGCTCAATTCTATGCATAGACAAGTTTTACTCGTTTCGTGCTATTTTGAACTTAACCTGGTCTATTGGCTTATTTACCTAACGAAACGTTGTCCAAAAGAAAAACTAGCAAGTTAAGACTTCTAAGAACACTAAATAGAGTATAACGGTCCAATTTGATGCCTGAGGAATGCTTAGTTCTATGCGTAGATAAGTTTTCCTCGTTTCGTGCTATTTTGAACTTAACTTGGTCTATTGGCTTCTTTACCTAACGAAACGTTGTCCAAAAGCTAAACTAGCAAGTTAAGACTTCTAAGAACACTAAATAGAGTATAACGGTCCAATTTGATGTCTGAGGAATGCTCAGTTCTATGCATGGACAAGTTTTACTCGTTTCGTGTAATTTTGAACTTAACTTGGTCTATTGGCTTCTTTACCTAACGAAACGTTGTCCAAAAGCTAAACTAGCAAGTGAAGACATTGTAGAACACTAAATAGAGTATAACGGTCCAATTTGATGCCTTAGTAATGCTCAGTTCTATGCGTAGACAAGTTTTCCTCGTTTCGTGCTATTTTGAACTTAACCTGGTCTATTGGCTTCTTTACCTAACGAAACGTTGTCCAAAAGAAAAACTAGCAAGTTAAGACTTCTAAGAACATTAAATAGAGTATAACGGTCCAATTTGATGCCTGAGAAATGCTTAGTTCTATGCGTAGATAAGTTTTCCTCGTTTCGTGCTATTTTGAACTTCACTTGGTCTATTGGCTTCTTTACCTAACGAAACGTTGTCCAAAAGCTAAACTAGCAAGTTAAGACTTCTAAGAACACTAAATAGAGTGTAACGGTCCAATTAGATGCTTGTGGAATGCTCAGTTCTATGCGTAGACAAGTTTTCCTCGTTTCGTGCTATTTTGAACTTAACTTGGTCTATTGGATTCTTTACCTAACGAAACATTGTCCAAAAGCTAAACTAGCAAGTTAAGACTTCTAAGAACACTATATAAAGTATAACGGTCCAATTTGATGTCTGAGGAATGCTCAGTTCTATGCGTAGACCAGTTTTCCTCGTTTCGTGCTATTTTGAACTTAACTTGGTCTATTGGCTTCTTTACCTAACGAAACGTTGTCCAAAAGCTAAACTAGCAAGTTAAGACTTCTAAGAAAACTAAATAGAGTATAACGTTCCAATTCGATGCCTTAGGAATGCTCAATTCTATGCATAGACAAGTTTTCCTCGTTTCGTGCTATTTTGAACTTAACTTGGTCTATTGGCTTCTTTACCTAACGAAACGTTGTCCAAAAGCAAAACTAGCAAGTTAAGACTTCTAAGAACACTAAATAGAGTAGAACAGTCCAATTTGATGCCTGAGGAATGCTTAGTTCTATGCGTAGATAAGTTTTCCTCGTTTCGTGCTATTTTGAACTTAACTTGGTCTATTGGCTTCTTTACCTAACGAAACGTTGTCCAAAAGCTAAACTAGCAAGTTAAGACTTCTAAGAACACTAAATAGAGTATAACGGTCCAATTTGATGCCTGAGGAATGCTCAGTTCTATGCATAAACAAGTTTTCCTCGTTTCGTGCTATTTTGAACTTAACCTGGTCTATTGGCTTCTTTACCTAACGAAACGTTGTCCAAAAGCAAAACTAGCAAGTTAAGACTTCTAAGAACACTATTAAGTATAACGGTCCAATTTGATGCCTTAGGAATGCTCAATTATATCCATAGACAAGTTTTTCACGTTTCGTGCAATTTTGAACTTAACTTGGTCTATTGGTTTCTTTACCCAACGAAACGTTGTCCAAAGGCTAAACTAGCAAGTTAAGACTTCTAAGAACACTAAATAGAGTATAACGGTCCAATTTGATGCCTGAGGAATGCTCAGTTCTATGCGTAGACCAGTTTTCCTCGTTTCGTGCTATTTTGAACTTAACTTGGTCTATTGGCTTCTTTACCTAATGAAACGTTGTCCAAAAGCTAAACTAGCAAGTTAATACTTCTAAGAACACTAAATAGAGTATAACGGTCCAATTTGATGCCTTAGGAATGCTTAATTCTATTCATAGACATGTTTTTCACGTTTCGTGCTATTTTGAACTTAACTTGGTCTATTGGCTTCTTTACCTAACGAAACGTTGTCCAAAAGCTAAACTAGCAAGTTAAGACTTCAAAGAACACTAAATAGAGTATAACGGTCCAATTTGATGCCTTAGGAATGCTCAGTTCTATGCGTAGACAAGTTTTCCTCGCGTTGTGCAATTTTGAGCTTAACTTGGTCTATAATCTTTTTTACCTAACAAAACGTTGTCCAAAAGCTAAACTAGCAAGTTAAGACTTCTAAGAACACTAAATAGAGTATAACGGTCCAATTTGATGCCTTAGGAATTCTAAATTCTATGCATGGACAAGTTTTTCACGTTTCGTGTAATTTTGAACTTAACTTGGTCTACTGACTTCTTTACCTAACGAAACGTTGTCGAAAAGCTAAACTAGAAAGTTAAGACTTCTAAAAACACTAAATAGAGTATAACGGTGCAATTTGATGCCTGAGGAATGCTCAGTTGTATGCGTAGACAAGTTTTCCTCGTTTTGTACAATTTTGAGCTTAACTTGGTCTATTGGGTTGTCTACCTAACGAAACGTTGTCCCAAAGCTAAACTAGCAAGTTAAGACTTCTAAGAACACTAAATAGAGTATAACGGTCCAATTTGATGCCGTAGGAATGCTCAATTATATGCATAGACAAGTTTTCACGTTTCGTGCAATTTTGAACTTAACTTGGGCTATTGGCTTCTTTACCTAACGAAACGTTGTCCAAAAGCTAAACTAGCAAGTTAAGACTTCTAAGAACACTAAATAGAGTGTAACGGTCCAATTAGATGCTTGAGGAATGCTCAGTTCTATGCGTAGACAAGTTTTCCTCGTTTCGTGCTATTTTGAACTTAACTTGGTCTATTGGATTCTTTACCTAACGAAACGTTGTCCAAAAGCTAAACTAGCAAGTTAAGACTTCTAAGAACACTATATAAAGTATAACGGTCCAATTTTATGTCTGAGGAATGCTCAGTTCTATGCGTAGACCAGTTTTCCTCGTTTCGTGCTATTTTGAACTTAACTTGGTCTATTGGCTTCTTTACCTAACGAAACGTTGTCCAAAAGCTAAACTAGCAAGTTAAGACTTCTAAGAACAATAAATAGAGTAGAACGGTCCAATTTGATGCCTGAGGAATGCTTAGTTCTATGCGTAGATAAGTTTTCCTCGTTTCGTGCTATTTTGAACTTAACTTGGTCTATTGGCTTCTTTACCTAACGAAACGTTGTCCAAAAGCTAAACTAGCAAGTTAAGACTTTTAAGAACACTAAATAGAGTATAACGGTCCAATTTGATGCCTGAGGAATGCTCAGTTCTATGCATAAACAAGTTTTCCTCGTTTCGTGCTATTTTGAACTTAACCTGGTCTATTGGCTTCTTTACCTAACGAAACGTTGTCCAAAAGCAAAACTAGCAAGTTAAGACTTCTAAGAACACTATTAAGTATAACGGTCCAATTTGATGCCTTAGGAATGCTCAATTCTATCCATAGACAAGTTTTTCACGTTTCGTGCAATTTTGAACTTAACTTGGTCTATTGGCTTCTTTACCCAACGAAACGTTGTCCAAAGGCTAAACTAGCAAGTTAAGACTTCTAAGAACACTAAATAGAGTATAACGGTCCAATTTGATGCCTGAGGAATGCTCAGTTCTATGCGTAGACCAGTTTTCATCGTTTCGTGCTATTTTGAACTTAACTTGGTCTATTGGCTTCTTTACCTAATGAAACGTTGTCCAAAAGCTAAACTAGCAAGTTAATACTTCTAAGAACACTAAATAGAGTATAACGGTCCAATTTGATGCCTTAGGAATGCTTAATTCTATTCATAGACATGTTTTTCACGTTTCGTGCTATTTTGAACTTAACTTGGTCTATTGGCTTCTTTACCTAACGAAACGTTGTCCAAAGGCTAAACTAGCAAGTTATGACTTCTAAGAACACTAAATAGAGTATAACGGTCCAATTTGATGCCTTAGGAATGCTCAGTTCTATGCGTAGACAAGTTTTCCTCGCGTTGTGCAATTTTGAGCTTAACTTGGTCTATAATCTTCTTTACCTAACAAAACGTTGTCCAAAAGCTAAACTAGCAAGTTAAGACTTCTAAGAACACTAAATAGAGTATAACGGTCCAATTTGATGCCTTAGGAATTCTAAATTCTATGCATGGACAAGTTTTTCACGTTTCGAGTAATTTTGAACTTAACTTTGTCTACTGACTTCTTTACCTAACGAAACGTTGTCGAAAAGCTAAACTAGAAAGTTAAGGCTTCCAAAAACACTAAATAGAGTATAACGGTGCAATTTGATGCCTGAGGAATGCTCAGTTGTATGCGTAGACAAGTTTTCCTCGTTTTGTACAATTTTGAGCTTAACTTGGTCTATTGGCTTCTTTACCCAACGAAACGTTGTCCAAAGGCTAAACTAGCAAGTTAAGACTTCTAAGAACACTAAATAGAGTATAACGGTCCAATTTGATGCCTGAGGAATGCTCAGTTCTATGCGTAGACCAGTTTTCATCGTTTCGTGCTATTTTGAACTTAACTTGGTCTATTGGCTTCTTTACCTAATGAAACGTTGTCCAAAAGCTAAACTAGCAAGTTAATACTTCTAAGAACACTAAATAGAGTATAACGGTCCAATTTGATGCCTTAGGAATGCTTAATTCTATTCATAGACATGTTTTTCACGTTTCGTGCTATTTTGAACTTAACTTGGTCTATTGGCTTCTTTACCTAACGAAACGTTGTCCAAAAGCTAAAATAGCAAGTTAAGACTTCTAAGAACACTAAATAGAGTATAACGGTCCAATTTGATGCCTTAGGAATGCTCAGTTCTATGCGTAGACAAGTTTTCCTCGCGTTGTGCAATTTTGAGCTTAACTTGGTCTATAATCTTCTTTACCTAACAAAACGTTGTCCAAAAGCTAAACTAGCAAGTTAAGACTTCTAAGAACACTAAATAGAGTATAACGGTCCAATTTGATGCCTTAGGAATTCTAAATTCTATGCATGGACAAGTTTTTCACGTTTCGTGTAATTTTGAACTTAACTTTGTCTACTGACTTCTTTACCTAACGAAACGTTGTCGAAAAGCTAAACTAGAAAGTTAAGACTTCTAAAAACACTAAATAGAGTATAACGGTGCAATTTAATGCCTGAGGAATGCTCAGTTGTATGCGTAGACAAGTTTTCCTCGTTTTGTACAATTTTGAGCTTAACTTGGTCTATTGGGTTGTCTACCTAACGAAACGTTGTCCCAAAGCTAAACTAGCAAGTTAAGACTTCTAAGAACACTAAATAGAGTATAACGGTCCAATTTGATGCCGTAGGAATGCTCAATTCTATGCGTAGACAAGTTTTCCTCGTTTCGTGCTATTTTGAACTTAACCTGGTCTATTGGCTTCTTTACCTAACGAAACGTTGTCCAAAAGCAAAATTATTAAGTTAAGACTTCTAAGAACAATAAATAGAGTATAATGGTCCAATTTGATGCCTGAGTAATGCTCAGTTCTATGCATGGACAAGTTTTCCTCGTTTCGTGTAATTTTGAACTTAACTTGGTCTATTGGCTTCTTTACCTAACGAAACGTTGTCCAAAAGCTAAACTAGCAAGTTAAGACTTTGTAGAACACTAAATAGAGTATAACGGTCCAATTTGATGCCTTAGGAATGCTCAGTTCTATGCGTAGACAAGTTTTCCTCGTTTCGTGCTATTTTGAACTTAACCTTGTCTATTGGCTTCTTTACCTAACGAAACGTTGTCCAAAAGCAAAACTAGCAAGTTAAAACTTCGTAGAACACTAAATAGAGTATAACGGTCCAACTTGATGCCTTAGAAATGCTCAATTGTATGCCTAGACAAGTTTTTGACGTTTCGTGCAATTTTGAACTTAACTTGGTCTATGGGCTTCTTTACCTACCGAAACGTTGTCCAAAAGTTAAACTAGCAAGTTAAAACTTTGTAGAACACTAAATAGAGTATACCGGTCCAATTTGATGCCTTAGGAATGCTCAGTTCTATGCGTAGACAAGTTTTCCTCGTTTCGAGCTATTTTGAACTTAACCTGGTCTATTGGCTTCTTTACCTAACGAAACGTTGTCCAAAAGCAAAACTAGAAAGTTAAGACTTCTAAGAACACTAAATAGAGTATAACGGTCCAATTTGATGCCTGAGGAATGCTTAGTTCATTTGCGTAGATAAGTTTTCCTCGTTTCGTGCTATTTTGAACTTCACTTGGTCTATTGGCTTCTTTACCTAACGAAACATTGTCCAAAAACTAAACTAGCAAGTTAAGACTTCTAAGAACACTAAATAGAGTGTAACGGTCCAATTAGGTGCTTGAGGGATGCTCAGTTCTATGCGTAGACAAGTTTTCCTCGTTTCGTGCTATTTTGAACTTAACCTGGTCTATTGACTTCTTTACCTAAGGAAACGTTGTCCAAAAGAAAAACTAGCAAGTTAAGACTTCTAAGAACACTAAATAGAGTATAACGTTCCAATTCGATGCCTTAGGAATGCTCAATTCTATGCATAGACAAGTTTTCCTCGTTTCGTGCTATTTTGAACTTAACCTGGTCTATTGGCTTCTTTACCTAACGAAACGTTGTCCAAAAGCAAAAGTAGCAAGTTAAGACTTCTAAGAACACTAAATAGAGTATAACGGTCCAATTTGATGCCTGAGGAATGCTTAGTTCTATGCGTAGATAAGTTTTCCTCGTTTCGTGCTATTTTGAACTTAACTTGGTCTATTGGCTTCTTTGCCTAACGAAACGTTGTCCAAAAGCTAAACTAGCAAGTTAAGACGTCTAAGAACACTAAATAGAGTATAACGGTCCAATTTGATGCCTGAGGAATGCTAAGTTCTATGCATGGACAAGTTTTCCTCGTTTCGTGTAATTTTGAACTGAACTTGGTCTATTGGCTTCTTTACCTAACGAAACGTTGTCCAAAAGCTAAACTAGCAAGTGAAGACATTGTAGAACACTAAATAGAGTATAACGGTCCAATTTGATGCCTTAGGAATGCTCAGTTCTATGCGTAGACAAGTTTTCCTCGTTTCGTGCTATTTTGAACTTAACCTGGTCTATTGGCTTCTTTACCTAACGAAACGTTGTCCAAAAGAAAAACTAGCAATTTAAGACTTCTAAGAACACGAAATAGAGTATAACGGTCCAATTTGATGCCTGAGGAATGCTTAGTTCTATGCGTAGATAAGTTTTCCTCGTTTCGTGCTATTTTGAACTTCACTTGGTCTATTGGCTTCTTTACCTAACGAAACGTTGTCCAAAAGCTAAACTAGCAACTTAAGACTTCTAAGAACACTAAATAGAGTATAACGTTCCAATTCGATGCCTTAGGAATGCTCAATTCTATGCATAGACAAGTTTTTCTCGTTTCGTGCTATTTTGAACTTAACCTGGTCTATTGGCTTCTTTACCTAACGAAACGTTGTCCAAAAGCAAAACTAGCAAGTTAAGACTTTTAAGAACAATAAATAGAGTAGAACGGTCCAATTTGATGCTTGAGGAATGCTCAGTTCTATGCGTAGACAAGTTTTCCTCGTTTCGTGTTATTTTGAACTTACTTGGTCTATTGGATTCTTTACCTAACGAAACGTTGTCCAAAAGCTAAACTAGCAAGTTAAGACTTCTAAGAACACTATATAAAGTATAACGGTCCAATTTGATGTCTGAGGAATGCTCAGTTCTATGCGTAGACCAGTTTTCCTCGTTTCGTGCTATTTTGAACTTAACTTGGTCTATTGGCTTCTTTACCTAACGAAACGTTGTCCAAAAGAAAAACTAGCAATTTAAGACTTCTAAGAAAACGAAATAGAGTATAACGGTCCAATTTGATGCCTGAGGAATGCTTAGTTCTATGCGTAGATAAGTTTTCCTCGTTTCGTGCTATTTTGAACTTCACTTGGTCTATTGGCTTCTTTACCTAACGAAACGTTGTCCAAAAGCTAAACTAGCAACTTAAGACTTCTAAGAACACTAAATAGAGTATAACGTTCCAATTCGATGCCTTAGGAATGCTCAATTCTATGCATAGACAAGTTTTTCTCGTTTCGTGCTATTTTGAACTTAACCTGGTCTATTGGCTTCTTTACCTAACGAAACGTTGTCCAAAAGCAAAACTAGCAAGTTAAGACTTCTAAGAACAATAAATAGAGTAGAACGGTCCAATTTGATGCTTGAGGAATGCTCAGTTCTATGCGTAGACAAGTTTTCCTTGTTTCGTGTTATTTTGAACTTCACTTGGTCTATTGGCTTCTTTACCTAACGAAACGTTGTCCAAAAGAAAAACTAGCAAGTTAAGACTTCTAAGAACACTAAATAGAGTATAACGTTCCAATTCGATGCCTTAGGAATGCTCAATTCTATGCATAGACAAGTTTTTCTCGTTTCGTGCTATTTTGAACTTAACCTGGTCTATTGGCTTCTTTACCTAACGAAACGTTGTCCAAAAGCAAAACTAGCAAGTTAAGACTTCGAAGAACAATAAATAGAGTAGAACGGTCCAATTTGATGCCTGAGGAATGCTTAGTTCTATGCGTAGATAAGTTTTCCTCGTTTCGTGCTATTTTGAACTTAACTTGGTCTATTGGCTTCTTTACCTAACGAAACGTTGTCCAAAAGCTAAACTAGCAAGTTAAGACTTCTAAGAACACTAAATAGAGTATAACGGTCCAATTTGATGCCTGAGGAATGCTCAGTTCTATGCATAAACAAGTTTTCCTCGTTTCGTCATATTTTGAACTTAACTTGGTCTATTGGCTTCTTTACCTAACGAAACGTTGTCCAAAAGCAAAACTAGCAAGTTAAGACTTCTAAGAACACTATCAAGTATAACGGTCCAATTTGATGCCTTAGGAATGCTCAATTCTATCCATAGACAAGTTTTTCACGTTTCGTGCAATTTTGAACTTAACTTGGTCTATTGGCTTATTTACCCAACGAAACGTTGTCCAAAGGCTAAACTAGCAAGTTAAGACTTCTAAGAACACTAAATATAGTATAACGGTCCAATTCGATGCCTGAGGAATGCTCAGTTCTATGCGTAGACCAGTTTTGCTCGTTTCGTGCTATTTTGAACTTAACTTGGTCTATTGGCTTCTTTACCTAATGAAACGTTGTCCAAAAGCTAAATTAGCAAGTTAATACTTCTAATAACACTAAATAGAGTATAACGGTCCAATTTGATGCCTTAGGAATGCTTAATTCTATTCATAGACATGTTTTTCACGTTTCGTGCTATTTTGAACTTAACTTGGTCTATTGGCTTCTTTACCTAACGAAACGTTGTCCAAAAGCTAAACTAGCAAGTTAAGACTTCTAAGAACACTAAATAGAGTATAACGGTCCAATTTGATGCCTTAGGAATGCTCAGTTCTATGCGTAGACAAGTTTTCCTCGCGTTGTGCAATTTTGAGCTTAACTTGGTCTATAATCTTCTTTACCTAACAAAACGTTGTCCAAAAGCTAAACTAGCAAGTTAAGACTTCTAAGAACACTAAATAGAGTATAACGGTCCAATTTGATGCCTTAGGAATTCTAAATTCTATGCATGAACAAGTTTTTCACGTTTCGTGTAATTTTGAACTTAACTTGGTCTACTGACTTCTTTACCTAACGAAACGTTGTCGAAAAGCTAAACTAGAAAGTTAAGACTTCTAAAAACACTAAATAGAGTATAACGGTGCAATTTGATGCCTGAGGAATGCTCAGTTGTATGCGTAGACAAGTTTTCCTCGTTTTGTACAATTTTGAGCTTAACTTGGTCTATTGGGTTGTCTACCTAACGAAACGTTGTCCCAAAGCTAAACTAGCAAGTTAAGACTTCTAAGAACACTAAATAGAGTATAACGGTCCAATTTGATGCCGTAGGAATGCTCAATTCTATGCATAGACAAGTTTTCACGTTTCGTGTAATTTTGAACTTAACTTGGCCTATTGGCTTCTTTACCTAACGAAACGTTGTCCAAAAGCTAAACTAGCAAGTTAAGACTTCAAAGAACACTAAATAGAGTATAACGGTTTAATTTGATGCCTTAGGAATGCTCAATTCTAAGCATGGACAAGTTTTTCACGTTTTGTGCAATTTTGAACTTAATTTGGTCTATGAGCTTTTTTACCTAACGAAACGTCGTCCAAAAGCTAAACTAAGAAGTTAAAACTTCGTAGAACACTAAATAGAGTATAACGGTCCAATTTGATGCCTTACAAATGCTCAGTTCTACGCGTAGACAAGTTTTCCTCGTTTCGTGCTATTTTGAACTTAACTTGGTCTATTGCTTCTTTACCTAACGAAACATTGTCCAAAAGCAAAACTAGCAAGTTAAAACTTCGTAGAACACTAAATAGAGTATAACAGTCCAATTGGATGCCTTAGAAATGCTCAATTGTATGCCTAGACAAGTTTTTGACGTTTCGTGCAATTTTGAACTTAACTTGGTCTATGGGCTTCTTTACCTACCGAAACGTTGTCCAAAAGCTAAACTAGCAAGTTAAAACTTTGTAGAACACTAAATAGAGTATAACGGTCCAATTCGATGCCTTAGGAATGCTCAATTCTATGCGTAGACAAGTTTTCCTCGTTTAGTGCTATTTTGAACTTAACTTGGTCTATTGGCTTATTTACCTAACGAAACGTTGTCGAAAAGCTAAACTAGCAAGTTAAGACTTCTAAGAACATTAAATAGAGTATAACGGTCCAATTTGATGCCTGAGTAATGCTCAGTTCTATGCCTAGACAAGTTTTCCTCGTTTTGTGCAATTTTGAGCTTAACTTGGTCTATTGGCTTCTTTACCTAACGAAACGTTGTCCAAAAGCTAAACTAGCAAGTTAAGACTTCTAAGAACACTAAATAGAGTATAACGGTGCAATTTGATGGCTTAGGAATGCTCAATTCTATGCATGGACAAGTTTTTCACCTTTCGTGCAATTTTGAACTTAACTTGGTCTATTGGCTTCTTTACCTAACGAAACGTTGTCCAAAAGCTAAACTAGCAAGTTAAGACTTCTAAGAACACTAAATAGAGTATAACGGTCCAATTTGATGCCTTAGGAATGCTCAATTCTAAGCATGGACAAGTTTTTCACGTTTCGTGCAATTTTGAACTTAACTTCGTCTATTGGTTTCTTTACCTAACGAAACATTGTCCAAAAGCTAAACTAGTGAGTTAAGACTTCTAAGAACACTAAATAGAGTATAACGGTCCAATTTGATGCCTGAGTAATGCTCAGTTCTATGCGTAGACAAGTTTTCCTCGTTTTGTGCAATTTTGAGCTTAACTTGGTCTATTGGCTTCTTTACCTAACGAAACGTTGTCCAAAAGCTAAACTAGCAAGTTAAGACTTCTAAGAACACTAAATAGAGTATAACGGTCCAATTTGATGCCTTAGGAATGCTCAATTCTATGCATGGACAAGTTTTTTGCGTTTCGTGCAATTTTGAACTTAACTTGGTCTATTGGCTTCTTTAGCTAACGAAACGTTGTCCAAAATCTAAACTAGCAAGTTAAGACTTCTAAGAACACTAAATCGAGTATAGCGGTCCAATTTGATGCCTGAGGAATGCTCAGTTCTATACGTAGACAAGTTTTCCTCGTTTTGTGCAATTTTGAGCTTAACTTGGTTTATTGCCTTCTTTACCTAACGAAACGTTGTCCAAAAGCAAAAATAGCAAGTTAAGACTTCTAAGAACACTATTAAGTGTAACGGTCCAATTTGATGCCTTAGGAATGCTCAATTCTATCCATAGACAAGTTTTTCAAGTTTCGTGCAATTTTGAACTTAACTTGGTCTATTGGCTTCTTTACCCAACGAAACGTTGTCCAAAGGCTAAACTAGCAAGTTAAGACTTCTAAGAACACTAAATAGAGTATAACGGTCCAATTTGATGCCTGAGGAATGCTCAGTTCTATGCGTAGACCAGTTTTCCTCGTTTCGTGCTATTTTGAACTTAACTTGGTCTATTGGCTTCTTTACCTAATGAAACGTTGTCCAAAAGCTAAACTAGCAAGTTAAGACTTCTAAGAACACTAAATAGAGTATAACGGTGCAATTTGATGGCTTAGGAATGCTCAATTCTATGCATGGACAAGTTTTTCACCTTTCGTGCAATTTTGAACTTAACTTGGTCTATTGGCTTCTTTACCTAACGAAACGTTGTCCAAAAGCTAAACTAGCAAGTTAAGACTTCTAAGAACACTAAATAGAGTATAACGGTGCAATTTGATGGCTTAGGAATGCTCAATTCTATGCATGGACAAGTTTTTCACCTTTCGTGCAATTTTGAACTTAACTTGGTCTATTGGCTTCTTTACCTAACGAAACGTTGTCCAAAAGCTAAACTAGCAAGTTAAGAATTCTAAGAACACTAAATAGAGTATAACGGTCCAATTTGATGCCTGAGTAATGCTCAGTTCTATGCCTAGACAAGTTTTCCTCGTTTTGTGCAATTTTGAGCTTAACTTGGTCTATTGGCTTCTTTACCCAACGAAACGTTGTCCAAAGGCTAAACTAGCAAGTTAAGACTTCTAAGAACACTAAATAGAGTATAACGGTCCAATTTGATGCCTGAGGAATGCTCAGTTCTATGCGTAGACCAGTTTTCCTCGTTTCGTGCTATTTTGAACTTAACTTGGTCTATTGGCTTCTTTACCTAATGAAACGTTGTCCAAAAGCTAAACTAGCAAGTTAAGACTTCTAAGAACACTAAATAGAGTATAACGGTGCAATTTGATGGCTTAGGAATGCTCAATTCTATGCATGGACAAGTTTTTCACCTTTCGTGCAATTTTGAACTTAACTTGGTCTATTGGCTTCTTTACCTAACGAAACGTTGTCCAAAAGCTAAACTAGCAAGTTAAGACTTCTAAGAACACTAAATAGAGTATAACGGTCCAATTTGATGCCTTAGGAATGCTCAATTCTATGCATGGACAAGTTTTTTGCGTTTCGTGCAATTTTGAACTTAACTTGGTCTATTGGCTTCTTTAGCTAACGAAACGTTGTCCAAAATCTAAACTAGCAAGTTAAGACTTCTAAGAACACTAAATCGAGTATAGCGGTCCAATTTGATGCCTGAGGAATGCTCAGTTCTATACGTAGACAAGTTTTCCTCGTTTTGTGCAATTTTAAGCTTAACTTGGTTTATTGCCTTCTTTGCCTAACGAAACGTTGTCCAAAAGCAAAACTAGCAAGTTAAGACTTCTAAGAACACTATTAAGTGTAACGGTCCAATTTGATGCCTTAGGAATGCTCAATTCTATCCATAGACAAGTTTTTCACGTTTCGTGCAATTTTGAACTTAACTTGGTCTATTGGCTTCTTTACCCAACGAAACGTTGTCCAAAGGCTAAACTAGCAAGTTAAGACTTGTAAGAACACTAAATAGAGTATAACTGTCCAATTTGATGCCTGAGGAATGCTCAGTTCTATGCGTAGACCAGTTTTCCTCGTTTCGTGCTATTTTGAACTTAACTTGGTCTATTGGTTTCTTTACCTAATGAAACGTTGTCCAAAAGCTAAACTAGCAAGTTAATACTTCTAAGAACACTAAATAGAGTATAACGGTCCTATTTGATGCCTTAGGAATGCTTAATCCTATTCATAGACATGTTTTTCACGTTTCGTGCAATTTTGACCTTAACTTGGTCTATTGGTTTCTTTACCTAACGAAACGTTGTCCAAAAGCTAAACTAGCAAGTTAAGACTTCTAAGAACACTAAATCGAGTATAGCGGTCCAATTTGATGCCTGAGGAATGCTCAGTTCTATACGTAGACAAGTTTTCCTCGTTTTGTGCAATTTTGAGCTTAACTTGGTTTATTGCCTTCTTTACCTAACGAAACGTTGTCGAAAAGCTAAACTAGAAAGTTAAGACTTCTAAAAACACTAAATAGAGTATAACGGTGCAATTTGATGCCTGAGGAATGCTCAGTTGTATGCGTAGACAAGTTTTCCTCGTTTTGTACAATTTTGAGCTTAACTTGGTCTATTGGGTTGTCTACCTAACGAAACGTTGTCCCAAAGCTAAACTAGCAAGTTAAGACTTCTAAGAACACTAAATAGAGTATAACGGTCCAATTTGATGCCGTAGGAATGCTCAATTCTATGCGTAGACAAGTTTTCCTCGTTTAGTGCTATTTTGAACTTAACTTGGTCTATTGGCTTCTTTACCTAACGAAACGTTGTCGAAAAGCTAAACTACCAAGTTAAGACTTCTAAGAACACTAAATAGAGTATAACGGTCCAATTTGATGCCTGAGGAATGCTCAGTTCTATGCGTAGACAAGTTTTCCTCGTTTTGTGCAATTTTGAGCTTAACTTGGTCTATTGGCTTCTTTACCTAACGAAACGTTGTCCAAAAGCTAAACTAGCAAGTTAAGACTTCTAAGAACACTAAACAGAGTATAACGGTGCAATTTGATGCCTTAGGAATGCTCAATTCTATGCATGGACAAGTTTTTCACCTTTCGTGCAATTTTGAACTTAACTTGGTCTATTGGCTTCTTTACCTAACGAAACGTTGTCCAAAAGCTAAACTAGCAAGTTAAGACTTCTAAGAACACTAAATAGAGTATAACGGTCCAATTTGATACCTTAGGAATGCTCAATTCTATGCATGGACAAGTTTTTCACGTTTCATGCAATTTTGAACTTAACTTCGTCTATTGGTTTCATTACCTAACGAAACGTTGTCCAAAAGCTAAACTAGTGAGTTAAGACTTCTAAGAACACTAAATAGAGTATAACGGTCCAATTTGATGCCTGAGAAATGCTCAGTTCTATGCGTAGACAAGTTTTCCTCGTTTTGTCCAATTTTGAGCTTAACTTGGTCTATTGGCTTCTTTACCTAACGAAACGTTGTCCAAAAGCTAAACTAGCAAGTTAAGACTTCCAAGAACACTAAATAGAGTATAACGGTCCAATTTGATGCCTTAGGAATGCTCAATTCTATGCATGGACAAGTTTTTTGCGTTTCGTGCAATTTTGAACTTAACTTGGTCTATTGGCTTCTTTAGCTAACGAAACGTTGTCCAAAATCTAAACTAGCAAGTTAAGACTTCTAAGAACACTAAATCGAGTATTGCGGTCCAATTTGATGCCTGAGGAATGCTCAGTTCTATGCGTAGACAAGTTTTCCTCGTTTTGTGCAATTTTGAGCTTAACTTGGTCTATTGCCTTCTTTACCTAACGAAACGTTGTCCAAAAGCAAAACTAGCAAGTTAAGACTTCCAAGAACACTATTAAGTATAACGGTCCAATTTGATGCCTTAGGAATGCTCAATTCTATCCATAGACAAGTTTTTCACGTTTCGTGCAATTTTGAACTTAACTTGGTCTATTGGCTTCTTTACCCAACGAAACGTTGTCCAAAGGCTAAACTAGCAAGTTAAGACTTCTAAGAACACTAAATAGAGTATAACGGTCCAATTTGATGCCTGAGGAATGCTCAGTTCTATGCGTAGAACAGTTTTCCTCGTTTCGTGCTATTTTGAACTTAACTTGGTCTATTGGCTTCTTTACCTAATGAAACGTTGTCCAAAAGCTAAACTAGCAAGTTAATACTTCTAAGAACACTAAATAGAGTATAACGGTCCAATTTAATGCCTTAGGAATGCTTAATTCTATTTATAGACACGTTTTTCACGTTTCGTGCTATTTTGAACTTAACTTGGTCTATTGGCTTCTTTACCTAGCGAAACGTTGTCCAAAAGCTAAACTAGCAAGTTAAGACTTCTAAGAACACTAAATAGAGTATAACGGTCCAATTTGATGCCTTAGGAATGCTCAGTTCTATGCGTAGACAAGTTTTCCTCGCGTTGTGCAATTTTGAGCTTAACTTGGTCTATAATCTTCTTTACCTAACAAAACGTTGTCCAAAAGCTAAACTAGCAAGTTAAGCCTTCTAAGAACACTAAATAGAGTATAACGGTCCAATTTGATGCCTTAGGAATTCTAAATTCTATGCATGGACAAGTTTTTCACGTTTCGTGTAATTTTGAACTTAACTTGGTCTACTGACTTCTTTACCTAACGAAACGTTGTCGAAAAGCTAAACTAGAAAGTTAAGACTTCTAAAAACACTAAATAGAGTATAACGGTGCAATTTGATGCCTGAGGAATGCTCAGTTGTATGCGTAGACAAGTTTTCCTCGTTTTGTGCAATTTTGAGCTTAACTTGGTCTATTGGGTTGTCTACCTAACGAAACGTTGTCCCAAAGCTAAACTAGCAAGTTAAGACTTGTAAGAACACTAAATAGAGTATAACGGTCCAATTTGATGCCGTATGAATGCTCAATTCTATGCATAGACAAGTTTTCACGTTTCGTGCAATTTTGAACTTAACTTGGGCTATTGGCTTCTTTACCTAACGAAACGTTGTCCAAAAGCTAAACTAGCAAGTTAATACTTCAAAGAACACTAAATAGAGTATAACTGTCCAATTTGATGCCTTAGGAATGCTCAATTCTAAGCATGGACAAATTTTTCACGTTTTGTGCAATTTTGAACTTAATTTGGTCTATGAGCTTCTTTACTTAACGAAACGTTGTCCGAAAGCTAAACTAGGAAGTTAAAACTTCGTAGAACACTAAATAGAGTATAACGGTCCAATTTGATGCCTTACAAATGCTCAGTTCTACGTGTAGACAAGTTTTCCTCGTTTCGTGCTATTTTGAACTTAACTTGGTCTATTGGCTTCTTTACCTAACGAAACGTTGTCCAAAAGCAAAACTAGCAAGTTAAAAATTCGTAGAACACTAAATAGAGTATAACGGTCCAATTTGATGCCTTAGAAATGCTCAATTGTATGCCTAGACAAGTTTTTGACGTTTCGTGCAATTTTGAACTTAACTTGGTCTATGGGCTTTTTTACCTACCGAAACGTTGTCCAAAAGCTAAACTAGCAAGTTAAAACTTTGTAAAACACTAAATAGAGTATAACGGTCCAATTCGATGCCTTGGAAATGCTCAATTCTATGAGTAGACAAGTTTTCCTCGTTTAGTGCTATTTTGAACTTAACTTGGTCTATTGGCTTCTTTACCTAACGAAACGTTGTCGAAAAGCTAAACTAGCAAGTTAAGACTTCTAAGAACACTAAATAGAGTATAACGGTCCAATTTGATGCCTTAGGAATGCTCAATTCTATGCATGGCAAGTTTTTCACCTTTCGTGCAATTTTGAACTTAACTTGGTCTATTGGCTTCTTTACCTAACGAAACGTTGTCCAAAAGCTAAACTAGCAAGTTAAGACTTCTAAGAACACTAAATAGAGTATAACGGTCCAATTTGATGCCTGGGGAATGCTCAGTTCTATGCGTAGATAAGTTTTCCTCGTTTTGTGCAATTTTGAGCTTAACTTGGTCTATTGGCTTCTTTACCTAACGAAACGTTGTACAAAAGCTAAACTAGCAAGTTAAGACTTCTAAGAACACTAAATAGAGTATAGCGGTCCAATTTGATGCTTTAGTAATGCTCAATTTTATGCATGGACAAGTTTTTCACGTTTCGTGCAATTTTGAGCTTAACTTGGTCTATTGGTTTCTTTACCTAACGAAACGTTGTCCAAAAGTTAAACTAGCAAGTTAAGACTTCTAAGAACACTAAATAGAGTTTAACGGTGCAATTTGATGCCTTGGGAATGCTCAATTCTATGCATGGACAAGTTTTTCACCTTTCGTGCAATTTTGAACTTAACTTGGTCTATTGGCTTCTTTACCTAACGAAACGTTGTCCAAAAGCTAAACTAGCAAGTTAAGACTTCTAAGAACACTAAATAGAGTATAACGGTCCAATTTGATGCCCTAGGAATGCTCAATTCTATGCATGGACAAGTTTTTCACGTTTCGTGCACTTTTGAACTTAACTTGCTCTATTGGTTTCTTTACCTAACGAAACGTTGTCCAAAAGTTAAACTAGCAAGTTAAGACTTCTAAGAACACTAAATAGAGTATAACGGTGCAATTTGATGCCTTGGGAATGCTCAATTCTATGCATGGACAAGTTTTTCACCTTTCGTGCAATTTTGAACTTAACTTGGTCTATTGGCTTCTTTACCTAACGAAACGTTGTCCAAAACCTAAACTAGCAAGTTAAGAGTTCTAATAACACTAAATAGAGTATAACGGTTAAATTTGATGCCTTAGGAATGCTCAATTATATGCATGGACAAGTTTCTCACGTTTCGTGCAATTTTGACCTTAACTTGGTCTATTGGTTTCTTTACCTAACGAAACGTTGTCCAAAATCTAAACTAGCAAGTTAAGACTTCTAAGAACACTAAATAGAGTATAGCGGTCCAATTTGATGCCTGGGGAATGCTCAGTTCTATGCGTAGATAAGTTTTCCTCGTTTTGTGCAATTTTGAGCTTAACTTGGTCTATTGGCTTCTTTACCTAACGAAACGTTGTACAAAAGCTAAACTAGCAAGTTAAGACTTCTAAGAACACTAAATAGAGTATAACGGTCCAATTTGATGCCTTAGGAATGCTCAATTCTATGGATGGACAAGTTTTTCGCGTTTCGTGCAATTTTGAACTTAACTTGGTCTATTGACTTCTTTACAAAACGAAACGTTGTCCAAAAGCTAAACTAGCAACTTAAGACTTCTAAAAACAATAAATAGAGTATAACGGTCCAATTTGATGTTGAATATAT
Source organism: Tripterygium wilfordii (assembly GCF_013401445.1). Taxonomy (NCBI): domain Eukaryota; kingdom Viridiplantae; phylum Streptophyta; class Magnoliopsida; order Celastrales; family Celastraceae; genus Tripterygium; species Tripterygium wilfordii. The sequence goes on along the minus strand of NW_024056320.1, from coordinate 101,708 downwards.
GTTTGAGTGATTACAACGGCATGTTTTGATTGAACTTTGATCTATTGATTGTATTGAGAAACCTAGGTGCATATGCCTACTTGATTAGTTTAGGAATTCAAGACTTATATTAAACTAGTTCAATTGTGCTTATTTGATGATTTGATTATTGAACTAACATGAACTAATTGCAAGAAATCCTAAAAGGGTTTACATAGCATGTCTTGAGTTTAATTGTGTGTAGGATGATCAAGTTGGCCATGTATCAACATGGTGACCTTAACCGAACTGTAATGAAGACTTAATCAGTGTCAAACATGATTAAGAAAGTCAATTTCGTGGTCAACATAATCAAGTTTTGCCAAAGATGTCTTGAAGCTTAATTGGGATCAATTGAAGTAAAATTAACTTTCTAGTCAAAGTCAGAATCGACGGACGTGACGTGGCAGCTGACATGGCATTGTTGACACGGCATTAATGACATGGCATTGATGACATGGCAAAGAAGACAAGTTAACCATAGTTACATCTTAACTAGAAGACTTGGAGCCAAAAAGAGAAGAGAAGGAAAAGTTAATTTGAAAGGAGGAGACAAGAGGTACAACAAGTCTTATGACAAGTTTTTCTCTTCACATGTGTGGGAAGCTTTATTTCAAAACCATTTCTCTTTCCCACCAAGACACTCCACATCCAATGGATCATATTCTCTCTACATCAAAATCACATTTTAATCCAATGGCCAAAGATTCAAGCTTTATTCTTATCTCTCCTACTTTACATCCTATGGCCAAAATTGAATCTTCATTTGATCCAAAGGCCATCATTTATTCCACCTAAGAGACAAACTTTTCTCAAGTCAATTGTTGTATCTTCCAAGATGCCTCCAAAGTCTATATCCATCCAAAAGCCATTATTTCCTCCTACCAAAAGAGACTTGTTGTAAACATTTTCACACTTCTCTAAGCCTTCTAACGTCTCTAATGATCCAAGGGTCCATATCTTTCATATCAATCCAATGGCCCTCATTTCATGAGCTTACACTCCACAATTTTCTATAAAAACTAACTCTTTGTCTATGGTGCATATACTTGGCCGAAAATTACACTCTCTCTCTAGTGTTCTTCATCTTCTAAGCTTTCATTCTTTCACTCATTCATTTCTTGATTACATACTTGATTTTGAAGAGAGATCACACACACTAGCCAAGTAAAGCTTTATTGTTACTCTTGAGCCTTTCTTACCAGATTCTTATCATTTCCTCAAGAGTCATTCTACTTGCTTGAGCAATCTGATTTCCAGCACCTATAAGGCTTCATTCTATATCTCCATTTCACCATTCAAGCCTTATCACAACTGATTTTCGTTGGTTGATACACTACTCAAAATTTCACATACCCTAGCAACCAAAAAATCTCAAATCTGAGTTTTGTGCTTACCATTCCCATTCCAGCTTTTCAAGAGCTTCATTTGAGCCTTAGACACTTACAAATCCAGCTACTAAAGAGCCAGCCTTTGAGCCTAAACTTATCTCATACCCGGCTATTCTTAGAGCCATTTTTGAGCTTGTATTTTGTTGATTGAGTTAGTGTGGTGAGCTACAAACCACACGGTGTGTAGAGTTTGGTGTGGTGAGCTATAAACCACACGGTGTGTAAAGTTTGGTGTTTGAGCTACAAAAACACTGGTTGTGTGAGTTCCGCTTGACTCGGTTGAACAAGCTATAGTGGAGTGTTTGAAATTCCCAAGTGGGACTTGGGGAGTGGAGTAGGCTTGGGTTAAGCCGAACCACTATAAATCTCTTGCCTCTTTTACTTTCCAGCAATTTCAATTAGCATTGCATTCTCATATCATACGTACTTGAAATTGGATATTTAGGTTGCTAGATTCAAGTTTGTTTAAATTGATTGTTCTCCTTGACTCATATACATATACACTAGAATTTAATTTGGTATTTAGCTTCCGCTTAGGGTGAAATTTGATATAATTCATTGAAACCGAAAAAGGAGTGACCTAGTTTAAATTTGACTAAGGACACAATTCACCCCCCCTCTTGTGGTGCCATACATCCTAACACTAAGAACACTAAATAGAGTATAACGGTCCAATTTGATGCCTTAGGAATGCTCAATTCTATGCATGGACAAGTTTTTCACGTTTCGTGCAATTTTGAACTTAACTTGGTCTATTGGCTTCTTTACCTAACGAAACGTTGTCCAAAAGCTAAACTAGCAAGTTAAGACTTCTAAGAACACTAAATAGAGTATAACGGTCCAATTTGATGCCTTAGGAATGCTCAATTCTATGCATGGACAAGTTTTTCACGTTTCGTGCAATTTTGAACTTAACTTCGTCTATTGGTTTCTTTACCTAACGAAACGTTGTCCAAAAGCTAATCTAGTGAGTTAAGACTTCTAAGAACACTAAATAGAGTATAACGGTCCAATTTGATGCTTGAGGAATGCTCAGTTCTATGCGTAGACAAGTTTTCCTTGTTCTGTGCAATTTTGAGCTTAACTTGGTCTATTGGCTTCTTTACCTAACGAAACGTTGTCCAAAAGCTAAACTAGCAAGTTAAGACTTCTAAGAACACTAAATAGAGTATAACGGTCCAATTTGATGCCTTAGGAATGCTTAATTCTATGCATGGACAAGTTTTTTGCGTTTCGTGCAATTTTGAACTTAACTTGGTCTATTGGCTTCTTTAGCTAACGAAACGTTATCCAAAATCTAAACTAGCAATTTAAGACTTCTAAGAACACTAAATCGAGTATAGCTGTCCAATTTGATGCCTTAGGAATGCTTAATTCTATTTATAGACACGTTTTTCACGTTTCGTGCTATTTTGAACTTAACTTGGTCTATTGGCTTCTTTACCTAACGAAACGTTGTCCAAAAGCTAAACTAGCAAGTTAAGACTTCTAAGAACACTAAATAGAGTATAACGGTCCAATTTGATGCCTTAGGAATGCTCAGTTCTATGCGTAGACAAGTTTTCCTCGCGTTGTGCAATTTTGAGCTTAACTTGGTCTATAATCTTCTTTACCTAACAAAACGTTGTCCAAAAGCTAAACTAGCAAGTTAAGACTTCTAAGAACACTAAATAGAGTATAACGGTCCAATTTGATGCCTTAGGAATTCTAAATTCTATGCATGGACAAGTTTTTCACGTTTCGTGTAATTTTGAACTTAACTTGGTCTACTGACTTCTTTACCTAACGAAACGTTGTCGAAAAGCTAAACTAGAAAGTTAAGACTTCTAAAAACACTAAATAGAGTATAACGGTGCAATTTGATGCCTGAGGAATGCTCAGTTGTATGCGCAGACAAGTTTTCCTCGTTTTGTGCAATTTTGAGCTTAACTTGGTCTATTGGGTTGTCTACCTAACGAAACGTTGTCCCAAAGCTAAACTAGCAAGTTAAGACTTCTAAGAACACTAAATAGAGTATAACGGTCCAATTTGATGCCGTATGAATGCTCAATTCTATGCATAGACAAGTTTTCACGTTTCGTGCAATTTTGAACTTAACTTGGGCTATTGGCTTCTTTACCTAACGAAACGTTGTCCAAAAGCTAAACTAGCAAATTAATACTTCAAAGAACACTAAATAGAGTATAACTGTCCAATTTGATGCCTTAGGAATGCTCAATTCTAAGCATGGACAAATTTTTCATGTTTTGTGCAATTTTGAACTTAATTTGGTCTATGAGCTTCTTTACCTAACGAAACGTTGTCCAAAAGCTAAACTAGGAAGTTAAAACTTCGTAGAACACTAAATAGAGTATAACGGTCCAATTTGATGCCTTACAAATGCTCGGTTCTACGTGTAGACAAGTTTTCCTCGTTTCGTGCTATTTTGAACTTAACTTGGTCTATTGGCTTCTTTACCTAACGAAACGTTGTCCAAAAGCAAAACTAGCAAGTTAAAAATTCGTAGAACACTAAATAGAGTATAACGGTCCAATTTGATGCCTTAGAAATGCTCAATTGTATGCCTAGACAAGTTTTTGACGTTTCGTGCAATTTTGAACTTAACTTGGTCTATGGGCTTTTTTACCTACCGAAACGTTGTCCAAAAGCTAAACTAGCAAGTTAAAACTTTGTAAAACACTAAATAGAGTATAACGGTCCAATTCGATGCCTTGGAAATGCTCAATTCTATGAGTAGACAAGTTTTCCTCGTTTAGTGCTATTTTGAACTTAACTTGGTCTATTGGCTTCTTTACCTAACGAAACGTTGTCCAAAAGCTAAACTAGCAAGTTAAGACTTCTAAGAACACTAAATAGAGTATAACGGTCCAATTTGATGCCTGAGGAATGCTCAGTTCTATGCGTAGACAAGTTTTCCTCGTTTTGTGCAATTTTGAGCTTAACTTGGTCTATTGGATTCTTTACCTAACGAAACGTTGTCCAAAAGCTAAACTAGCAAGTTAAGACTTCTAAGAACACTAAATTGAGTATAACGGTGCAATTTGATGCCTTAGGAATGCTCAATTCTATGCATGGACAAGTTTTTCACCTTTCGTGCAATTTTGAACTTAACTTGGTCTATTGGCTTCTTTACCTAACGAAACGTTGTCCAAAAGCTAAACTAGCAAGTTAAGACTTCTAAGAACACTAAATAGAGTATAACGGTCCAATTTGATGCCTGAGGAATGCTCAGTTCTATGCGTAGACAAGTTTTCCTCGTTCTGTGCAATTTTGAGCTTAACTTGGTCTATTGGATTCTTTACCTAACGAAACGTTGTCCAAAAGCTAAACTAGCAAGTTAAGACTTCTAAGAACACTAAATTGAGTATAACGGTGCAATTTGATGCCTTAGGAATGCTCAATTCTATGCATGGACAAGTTTTTCACCTTTCGTGCAATTTTGAACTTAACTTGGTCTATTGGCTTCTTTACCTAACGAAACGTTGTCCAAAAGCTAAACTAGCAAGTTAAGACTTCTAAGAACACTAAATTGAGTATAACGGTGCAATTTGATGCCTTAGGAATGCTCAATTCTATGCATGGACAAGTTTTTCACGTTTCGTGCAATTTTGAACTTAACTTCGTCTATTGGTTTCTTTACCTAACGAAACGTTGTCCAAAAGCTAAACTAGTGAGTTAAGACTTCTAAGAACACTAAATAGAGTATAACGGTCCAATTTGATGCCTGAGGAATGCTCAGTTCTATGCGTAGACAAGTTTTCCTCGTTCTGTGCAATTTTGAGCTTAACTTGGTCTATTGGCTTCTTTACCTAACGAAACGTTGTCCAAAAGCTAAACTAGCAAGTTAAGACTTCTAAGAACACTAAATAGAGTATAACGGTCCAATTTGATGCCTTAGGAATGCTTAATTCTATGCATGGACAAGTTTTTTGCGTTTTGTGCAATTTTGAACTTAACTTGGTCTATTGGCTTCTTTAGCTAACGAAACGTTGTCCAAAATCTAAACTAGCAATTTAAGACTTCTAAGAACACTAAATCGAGTATAGCTGTCCAATTTGATGCCTGAGGAATGCTCAGTTCTATGCGTAGACAAGTTTTCCTCGTTTTGTGCAATTTTGAGCTTAACTTGGTCTATTGCCTTCTTTACCTAACGATACGTTGTCCAAAAGCTAAACTAGCAACTTAAGACTTCTAAGAACAGTAAATAGAATATAACGGTCCAATTTGATGCCCTAGGAATGCTCAATTCTATGCATGGACAAGTTTTTCACGTTTCGTGCAATTTTGACCTTAACTTGGTCTATTGGTTTCTTTACTCAACGAAATGTTGTCCAAAAGCTAAACTAGCAAGTTAAGACTTCTAAGAACACTAAATAGAGTATAACGGTTCAATTTGATGCCTTAGGAATGCTCAATTATATGCATGGACAAGTTTCTCACGTTTCGTGCAATTTTGAAGTTAACTTGGTCTATTGGTTTCTTTACCTAGCGAAACGTTGTCCAAAATCTAAACTAGCAAGTTAAGACTTCTAAGAACACTAAATAGAGTATAACGGTCCAATTTGATGCCTGGGGAATGCTCAGTTCTATGCGTAGACAAGTTTTCCTCGTTTTGTGTAATTTTGAGCTTAACTTGGTCTATTGGCTTCTTTACCTAACGAAACGTTGTCCAAAAGCTAAACTAGCAAATTAAGACTTCTAAGAACACTAAATAGAGTATAACGGTCCAATTTGATGCCTGGGGAATGCTCAGTTCTATGTGTAGACAAGTTTTCCTCGTTTTGTGTAATTTTGAGCTTAACTTGGTCTATTGGCTTCTTTACCTAACGAAACGTTGTCCAAAATCTAAACTAGCAAGTTAAGACTTCTAAGAACAGTAAATAGAGTATAGCGGTCCAATTTGATGCTTTAGTAATGCTCAATTTTATGCATGGACAAGTTTTTCACGTTTCGTGCAATTTTGAGCTTAACTTGGTCTATTGGTTTCTTTACCTAACGAAACGTTGTCCAAAAGTTAAACTAGCAAGTTAAGACTTCTAAGAACACTAAATAGAGTTTAACGGTGCAATTTGATGCCTTGGGAATGCTCAATTCTATGCATGGACAAGTTTTTCACCTTTCGTGCAATTTTGAACTTAACTTGGTCTATTGGCTTCTTTACCTAACGAAACGTTGTCCAAAAGCTAAACTAGCAAGTTAAGACTTCTAAAAACACTAAATAGAGTATAACGGTCCAATTTGATGCCCTAGGAATGCTCAATTCTATGCATGGACAAGTTTTTCACGTTTCGTGCACTTTTGAACTTAACTTGCTCTATTGGTTTCTTTACCTAACGAAACGTTGTCCAAAAGTTAAACTAGCAAGTTAAGACTTCTAAGAACACTAAATAGAGTATAACGGTGCAATTTGATGCCTTGGGAATGCTCAATTCTATGCATGGACAAGTTTTTCACCTTTCGTGCAATTTTGAACTTAACTTGGTCTATTGGCTTCTTTACCTAACGAAACGTTGTCCAAAACCTAAACTAGCAAGTTAAGACTTCTAATAACACTAAATAGAGTATAACGGTTAAATTTGATGCCTTAGGAATGCTCAATTATATGCATGGACAAGTTTCTCACGTTTCGTGCAATTTTGACCTTAACTTGGTCTATTGGTTTCTTTACCTAACGAAACGTTGTCCAAAATCTAAACTAGCAAGTTAAGACTTCTAAGAACACTAAATAGAGTATAACGGTCCAATTTGATGCCTGGGGAATGCTCAGTTCTATGCGTAGATAAGTTTTCCTCGTTTTGTGCAATTTTGAGCTTAACTTGGTCTATTGGCTTCTTTACCTAACGAAACGTTGTACAAAAGCTAAACTAGCAAGTTAAGACTTCTAAGAACACTAAATAGAGTATAGCGGTCCAATTTGATGCTTTAGTAATGCTCAATTTTATGCATGGACAAGTTTTTCACGTTTCGTGCAATTTTGAGCTTAACTTGGTCTATTGGTTTCTTTACCTAACGAAACGTTGTCCAAAAGTTAAACTAGCAAGTTAAGACTTCTAAGAACACTAAATAGAGTTTAACGGTGCAATTTGATGCCTTGGGAATGCTCAATTCTATGCATGGACAAGTTTTTCACCTTTCGTGCAATTTTGAACTTAACTTGGTCTATTGGCTTCTTTACCTAACGAAACGTTGTCCAAAAGCTAAACTAGCAAGTTAAGACTTCTAAGAACACTAAATAGAGTATAACGGTCCAATTTGATGCCCTAGGAATGCTCAATTCTATGCATGGACAAGTTTTTCACGTTTCGTGCACTTTTGAACTTAACTTGCTCTATTGGTTTCTTTACCTAACGAAACGTTGTCCAAAAGTTAAACTAGCAAGTTAAGACTTCTAAGAACACTAAATAGAGTATAACGGTGCAATTTGATGCCTTGGGAATGCTCAATTCTATGCATGGACAAGTTTTTCACCTTTCGTGCAATTTTGAACTTAACTTGGTCTATTGGCTTCTTTACCTAACGAAACGTTGTCCAAAACCTAAACTAGCAAGTTAAGACTTCTAATAACACTAAATAGAGTATAACGGTTAAATTTGATGCCTTAGGAATGCTCAATTATATGCATGGACAAGTTTCTCACGTTTCGTGCAATTTTGACCTTAACTTGGTCTATTGGTTTCTTTACCTAACGAAACGTTGTCCAAAATCTAAACTAGCAAGTTAAGACTTCTAAGAACACTAAATAGAGTATAACGGTCCAATTTGATGCCTGGGGAATGCTCAGTTCTATGCGTAGATAAGTTTTCCTCGTTTTGTGCAATTTTGAGCTTAACTTGGTCTATTGGCTTCTTTACCTAACGAAACGTTGTACAAAAGCTAAACTAGCAAGTTAAGACTTCTAAGAACACTAAATAGAGTATAACGGTCCAATTTGATGCCTTAGGAATGCTCAATTCTATGGATGGACAAGTTTTTCGCGTTTCGTGCAATTTTGAACTTAACTTGGTCTATTGACTTCTTTACAAAACGAAACGTTGTCCAAAAGCTAAACTAGCAACTTAAGACTTCTAAAAACAATAAATAGAGTATAACGGTCCAATTTGATGTTGAATATATGTTTGAGTGATTACAACGGCATGTTTTGATTGAACTTTGATCTATTGATTGTATTGAGAAACCTAGGTGCATATGCCTACTTGATTAGTTTAGGAATTCAAGACTTATATTAAACTAGTTCAATTGTGCTTATTTGATGATTTGATTATTGAACTAACATGAACTAATTGCAAGAAATCCTAAAAGGGTTTACATAGCATGTCTTGAGTTTAATTGTGTGTAGGATGATCAAGTTGGCCATGTATCAACATGGTGACCTTAACCGAACTGTAATGAAGACTTAATCAGTGTCAAACATGATTAAGAAAGTCAATTTCGTGGTCAACATAATCAAGTTTTGCCAAAGATGTCTTGAAGCTTAATTGGGATCAATTGAAGTAAAATTAACTTTCTAGTCAAAGTCAGAATCGACGGACGTGACGTGGCAGCTGACATGGCATTGTTGACACGGCATTAATGACATGGCATTGATGACATGGCAAAGAAGACAAGTTAACCATAGTTACATCTTAACTAGAAGACTTGGAGCCAAAAAGAGAAGAGAAGGAAAAGTTAATTTGAAAGGAGGAGACAAGAGGTACAACAAGTCTTATGACAAGTTTTTCTCTTCACATGTGTGGGAAGCTTTATTTCAAAACCATTTCTCTTTCCCACCAAGACACTCCACATCCAATGGATCATATTCTCTCTACATCAAAATCACATTTTAATCCAATGGCCAAAGATTCAAGCTTTATTCTTATCTCTCCTACTTTACATCCTATGGCCAAAATTGAATCTTCATTTGATCCAAAGGCCATCATTTATTCCACCTAAGAGACAAACTTTTCTCAAGTCAATTGTTGTATCTTCCAAGATGCCTCCAAAGTCTATATCCATCCAAAAGCCATTATTTCCTCCTACCAAAAGAGACTTGTTGTAAACATTTTCACACTTCTCTAAGCCTTCTAACGTCTCTAATGATCCAAGGGTCCATATCTTTCATATCAATCCAATGGCCCTCATTTCATGAGCTTACACTCCACAATTTTCTATAAAAACTAACTCTTTGTCTATGGTGCATATACTTGGCCGAAAATTACACTCTCTCTCTAGTGTTCTTCATCTTCTAAGCTTTCATTCTTTCACTCATTCATTTCTTGATTACATACTTGATTTTGAAGAGAGATCACACACACTAGCCAAGTAAAGCTTTATTGTTACTCTTGAGCCTTTCTTACCAGATTCTTATCATTTCCTCAAGAGTCATTCTACTTGCTTGAGCAATCTGATTTCCAGCACCTATAAGGCTTCATTCTATATCTCCATTTCACCATTCAAGCCTTATCACAACTGATTTTCGTTGGTTGATACACTACTCAAAATTTCACATACCCTAGCAACCAAAAAATCTCAAATCTGAGTTTTGTGCTTACTATTCCCATTCCAGCTTTTCAAGAGCTTCATTTGAGCCTTAGACACTTACAAATCCAGCTACTAAAGAGCCAGCCTTTGAGCCTAAACTTATCTCATACCCGGCTATTCTTAGAGCCATTTTTGAGCTTGTATTTTGTTGATTAAGTTAGTGTGGTGAGCTACAAACCACACGGTGTGTAGAGTTTGGTGTGGTGAGCTATAAATCACACGGTGTGTAAAGTTTGGTGTTTGAGCTACAAAAACACTGGTTGTATGAGTTCCGCTTGACTCGGTTGAACAAGCTATAGTGGAGTGTTTGAAATTCCCAAGTGGGACTTGGGGAGTGGAGTAGGCTTGGGTTAAGCCGAACCACTATAAATCTCTTGCCTCTTTTACTTTCCAGCAATTTCAATTAGCATTGCATTCTCATATCATACGTACTTGAAATTGGATATTTAGGTTGCTAGATTCAAGTTTGTTTAAATTGATCGTTCTCCTTGACTCATATACATATACACTAGAATTTAATTTGGTATTTAGCTTCCGCTTAGGGTGAAATTTGATATAATTCATTGAAACCGAAAAAGGAGTGACCTAGTCTAAATTTGACTAAGGACACAATTCACCCCCCCTCTTGTGGTGTCATACATCCTAACAAGTGGTATCGGAGCGGGTTACTTGCATATAGAAGTAATTGTCTTGTGCATTATTTGTGATTTTTGATATGGCATCTACTAGTGGTAGACATGATCATGTATTAGAAGGTCAATCTAGTGGTAGACCTCCATACTTTGATGGAGAAGACTATGACCATTGGAAGATGAGAATGAAACTTTATTTCATGTCTCTAGATATTGATTTGTGGTATGTCATAGAGGATGAACCTTATGAGCCTACTATCACTATCAAAGTTGGTGATGTTGAGAAGGAGATTTCAAAACCTAGGGATAAATGGGATGATAATGATAAGAAAAAGATTTCTTTGAATGCTAAAGCTATGTCTATTTTATTTAATGCATTAAATTCAATTGAAGCTAAACATATTTCTACATGCATTTCGGCTAAAGATATGTGGACTAGGTTAGAGATGAAGCATGAGGGAACTAATCAAGTAAATGAGTCTAAGATTAACATGCTCATGCATTCATATGAATTGTTCACTATGCTTCCACATGAGTCTATTACCGATATGGATATTAGACTAACCAAAATTCTGAATTCTCTTGAATCTTTAGGGAAGACATTCTCCAATCAAGAAAAGGTACAAAAGTACTTGAGAAGTCTTCCGGAAGCATGGGATGCCAAAGTGACCGCCATCCAAGAAGCTAAAGATCTCAAAGTTTTTAAGTTGGATGAGCTTGTAGGATCACTTCTGGTATATGAGACAAACTTGAAGGCAAGAGAAGCTCAAAAAGAGGACACCAAAAAGAAGAGCATTGCTTTTGCCTCCAAGGGTGATAGTGAAGATGATTTGAGTGATAAAGAAGTAGCCTTAATGACAAGGAGGTTCAGGAGATACTTGATAAACAAGAAGAAGCAAGGTGGTAAATCTTTTGGCCACTCAAGGAGGGACAACTTCAAATCTGGCCGTGGGGATCAAAGTGACTCCAAAGGGAACCATGAGGAGCAAGACAAAGATTTGAGGTGCTTTGAGTGTGGCAAGAAGGGGCACATGAAGTATGAGTGTCCAAAGAAGAAAGATAAGAGCAAGGAGCAAACCAAGAGAGCCTTCAAAGCTACATGGAGTGATTCAGACTCCGAAAGCACTTCAAGTGAGGATGAGGTTGCTAGACTTTGCTTGATGGCCAAAGGAAACTCATCCAATCCGGATGAGGAGGTAAACTCTTTTGATCATGATGTTGATGATGTGTCTATTGATGATTTGCTTTCCTTACTCAATGACATGAATGCTAAGAATAGGAAAATGCATAAGGAAAAGAAACAATTGAAAAATGAGATTGATTGTTTAAATGCTAAGGTAGAAGAGCATGAAAAGACCATTGATGATCTCAATGCTAAATGTGATGAAAAGTGCGATATGCTTGCTGCCATGTGTGCTAATAACATTTCTAAGTGTGATCATGAACCTTTGATTGAAGATTTGCAATTTAAACTTAGTACCTTGCAAGAAGAGTATGATGATTTGAAATTGATTGCGATTGTGCCTAATGAGAACCAAGAGTCACATGATGACTCTATTGTTCAAAATGAATTAGACGCTTTGAAATTGAGATATGAGGATCTAGAGAAATCCTTCTCGAAGTTTAGTGTGGGATCTTCTAGACTTGATTCACTCTTATCATGCCTTAGACAATCTTTGGACAAATCGGGTTTAGGTTATGTTGGTGATGATGTAAAATTGAAGAAATGTTATATGCATGATATTTCTACATCTTTTGTATCACATGGATATTTGCATTCCTTGAATGACATGAAGGAGGATTGTTTTCCTAAGAAAATGATTTTTTCACCTCCTAACTACAATGCTTTGAATGATATGCATGCTAGTACTTCGAAATCACATCATGAACATGTATCATTTGTCCAACCCGTGGGACATAGGCCTATTCCCATTAGGGGTGTGCCAAATTCGCCTTGGAAGAAGGATATCAAATCTGGTTCCAAGAGACCCGTAGGGTTTCCTAAGAAATTAGGGCAACCCATAAGCTATTCTAGGGCTCCTAGAGCTCCACAAGGCTCCATGTATGCTAGCACTTCATTTCATTCTTCAAATGATACATATATGCATAACTTGAATGCCAAAGTTTTTCCAAAGTTTCAATATGTGTTTGGCAAGAAAGTTAAGCAAATGTGGGTTCCAAAGGGAACCAAGATTCTTGATGCTAACCTCGTAGGACCCAAAAGAAATTGGGTACCTAAAGCGAATTGAATTAATGTAGGTGTTCTTGAAAATCAAAAGTTCTAAGGCTTCCAAGTGGTACTTGGATAGTGGTTGCTCAAGACACATGACCGGGAACTCAAGTTCTTTTTCTTCTCTCAAGAAGTTCTCTAATGGTGGTCATGTGACTTTTGGTGACAACAAGAAGGGTAGGATCCTTGGTCAAGGATCCATAGGTGATGTATCCTCTTTCTCTATCTCTAATGTGCAATTAGTTGATGGATTATCTTTTAACCTTCTTAGTATTTCTCAATTGTGTGATGGTGGCTTGCGCATATGTTTTGATGATTCAAAGTGTGAGTTTTTAAATGCCATGAATGAATGTGTGCTTGTAGGAAAAAGAGATGGTAATGTGTATTCTATTAATTTGAAAGACTTGAATGATTGCAAGCTTAAATGCTTGATTTCCAATGTTAGTGATGTGAATATATGGCATAGAAGATTAGGACATATAGGAATTTCTACAATTGAAAAATTGGTTAGAAATAATCTAGTTAGAGGCATACCTTCTTTGAACTTTGACATGTATGATGTTTGTGAGCCTTGCATTAAAGGAAAGCACACTAGAGAGTCTTTCAAGTCTAAAAACCAGATTTCAACTACTAGGGTTTTAGAACTTTTGCATCTTGATTTGTTTGGTCCAAGTAGAGTAAAAAGTCTAGGTGGTAGATCCTATGCCTTCGTGATTGTTGATGACTATTCTAGATATACTTGGGTGATTTTTCTTGCACATAAACATGAGACCATTCATGAGTTTTCAAAACTAATCAAGAGGCTTCAAAATGAAAAGAACATAAGCATTAGCAAGATTAGGAGTGATCATGGAGGAGAATTTGATAATCATGCATTTATTGATCTATGTAATGAATATGGCATTAGACATGATTTCTCTTCACCTAGAACACCCCAACAAAATGGGGTAGTAGAAAGGAAAAATAGAACTTTGCAAGAAATTGCTAGGACTATGCTTTGTGAACATGATTTGCCTAAGTTCTTGTGGGCCGAGGCCATTAATTGTGCATGCTATGTTACAAATAGGTTGTCTATTAGAAAGAAGATAAATAAGACACCTTATGAGATTTGGAATGATAGAAAACCTAAGGTTGACTACTTTAGAGTTTTTGGTTGCAAATGTTATGTATTAAACACTAAGGATGACTTAGATAAATTTGATGCAAAATCTACCCCTTGTGTATTTGTTGGCTATGCTTTAACTTCTAGAGCTTATAGAGTTTACAATCCAAAATCTAGGAGAATAGAAGAATCCATTCATGTTAAATTTATTGAAACTCTTGCACTTGACCCTTTGCTTGAGAATGATGATATTGAGTTAGGTTTGGAGAAGTTGAGCTTAAAAGATGATAAAGATGACTCTCCTACACCTAAAGATGATGGACCAAGCAAAGAGGGAGGAAATGAACACGAGGAGACACAAAATAGTGATGCACCAGTGGACTTGGAAGAAAGTGAGGTTGCACCTGTGGCCTCCAATAATGAAACTACAGCTCCTACATCATGGCTGCAAGTGAAGGACAAACACAAGCATCCCAAACAACTCATAATTGGCGATTTGCATCAAGGGGTAAGGACTCGTAGATCTCACTTAGCTCCTAATGATAATGATATGCATGCTAATGTGGTAGATAATGTGACTGCAAATTTAATGAATACTGCTTTAATTGTTGATGTGCATGGTTCGTATGCCTTAATTTCTCAAATAGAACCTAGAAACATTGATGATGCTTTGCTTGATGATAAATGGATTATTGCTATGCAAGATGAGTTGAATCAATTCACTAGGAATGAAGTTTGGCATTTAGTTCCAAGACCTAAAGACCAAACCATAATTGGAACTAAATGGGTGTTTAAGAACAAAATGAATGAAGATGGTGAAGTTATTAGAAACAAGGCTAGATTGGTTGCACAAGGGTACAACCAAGAAGAAGGGATTGACTATGAAGAAACATTTGCACCCGTAGCTAGGTTAGAAGCTATTAGGTTGCTTATGGCATTTGCATGTTTCAAAGGTTTTAAACTTTATCAAATGGATGTCAAAAGTGCATTTTTGAATGGTTTTATCAATGAGAATGTATATGTAAAGCAACCACCCGGATTTGAAGATCCTAACTTTCCAAACCATGTTTATAAATTGACAAAAGCCTTGTATGGTTTGAAACAAGCACCTAGGGCATGGTATGATAGACTTTCTTCATTCTTAATTCAAAATGGTTTTAAAAGAGGAAGAATTGATAGCACTTTGTTCTTAAAAGAAAAAGGTCATGACATGCTTATTGTTCAAATATATGTAGATGACATTATATTTGGTGCTACTAATGAGGCTATGTGCAAAGAGTTTGAGTCTTGCATGAAAAATGAATTTGAGATGTCTATGATGGGTGAACTTACATTCTTTTTAGGGCTGCAAGTTAAACAAACTAAGAAAGGTATACATATTAGTCAAACTAAATATATTCATGATATGCTTAAAAAGTTTGGTTTTGATTCCTTGAATCCTTCTCCTACTCCTATGAGTGTGTCAACTAAACTTGAAAAAGATGAAGATGGACAACCTTATGATTCTAAAATGTATAGGTCCATGATTGGTTCACTTTTATATTTGACATCTAGTAGACCCGACATTATGTTTAGTGTATGCATGTGTGCTAGATTTCAAAGTCAACCTATGCATTCTCATTTCCTAGCGGTTAAGAGAATATTTAGGTACCTTAGGCATACATCAACTCTTGGCATATGGTATGATAAAAATTCTTTGTTTGATTTATATGCATATAGTGATGCTGATTTTGCTGGGTGTAAAATAAATAGAAAGAGTACTTCGGGTACATGTCAATTCCTAGGAAGTATGCTTATTTCTTGGTTCTCCAAGAAACAACCTTGTGTAGCCCTATCTACCACCGAAGCTGAATATATGGCTATAGGGAGTTGTTGTGCTCAACTCTTATGGATTAGACAACAACTAAATGATTTTGGACTTAAATTAAAAGATATTCCTATATATTGTGATAATACTAGTGCCATTAGCCTTTCTAAAAATCCGGTGCATCATTCTAAGGCTAAACATATTGAAATTAGGCATCATTTTATTAGAGACCATGTGACTCAAGGGACAATTAAATTAGATTATGTGGACACAATGAACCAACTTGCGGACATACTAACGAAACCTCTAAACCAAGAGAGATTTGAATTTTTAAGAGGTAATCTTGGCATGAGAATGATTCCTTGATATGTGTATGAATTTTATGCATTGCTTATATTGAACACCTTTTGGATGCATTTACAAAATAAAGGGGGAGAAATATACTTTGAACTTTAAAGTTTGGTATGCATAGGTTAAGGGGGAGGAACTTGAATGTCATATTGTATAGACCTTGCCTATTGATACTTTACTTGTCTTGAATTGCAATTCCCTTGTGTTTATTGAAACATATGCTTATAGGAAGTTTATTTGTGTGAAGCATAATGTGAGGGGGAGAGTTTCTCATGTGAATTAAAGAAAATAGCTCAAAGTTACATAAGTTATTTTGTAATCATCAAAAGGGGGAGAATGTTGAATATATGTTTGAGTGATTACAACGGCATGTTTTGATTGAACTTTGATCTATTGATTGTATTGAGAAACCTAGGTGCATATGCCTACTTGATTAGTTTAGGAATTCAAGACTTATATTAAACTAGTTCAATTGTGCTTATTTGATGATTTGATTATTGAACTAACATGAACTAATTGCAAGAAATCCTAAAAGGGTTTACATAGCATGTCTTGAGTTTAATTGTGTGTAGGATGATCAAGTTGGCCATGTATCAACATGGTGACCTTAACCGAACTGTAATGAAGACTTAATCAGTGTCAAACATGATTAAGAAAGTCAATTTCGTGGTCAACATAATCAAGTTTTGCCAAAGATGTCTTGAAGCTTAATTGGGATCAATTGAAGTAAAATTAACTTTCTAGTCAAAGTCAGAATCGACGGACGTGACGTGGCAGCTGACATGGCATTGTTGACACGGCATTAATGACATGGCATTGATGACATGGCAAAGAAGACAAGTTAACCATAGTTACATCTTAACTAGAAGACTTGGAGCCAAAAAGAGAAGAGAAGGAAAAGTTAATTTGAAAGGAGGAGACAAGAGGTACAACAAGTCTTATGACAAGTTTTTCTCTTCACATGTGTGGGAAGCTTTATTTCAAAACCATTTCTCTTTCCCACCAAGACACTCCACATCCAATGGATCATATTCTCTCTACATCAAAATCACATTTTAATCCAATGGCCAAAGATTCAAGCTTTATTCTTATCTCTCCTACTTTACATCCTATGGCCAAAATTGAATCTTCATTTGATCCAAAGGCCATCATTTATTCCACCTAAGAGACAAACTTTTCTCAAGTCAATTGTTGTATCTTTCAAGATGCATCTAAAGTCTATATCCATCCAAAAGCCATGATTTACTCCACCTAAAAGACAAACTTTTCTCAAGTCAATTGTTGTATCTTCCAAGATGCCTCCAAAGTCTATATCCATCCAAAAGCCATTATTTCCTCCTACCAAAAGAGACTTGTTGTAAACATTTTCACACTTCTCTAAGCCTTCTAACGTCTCTAATGATCCAAGGGTCCATATCTTTCATATCAATCCAATGGCCCTCATTTCATGAGCTTACACTCCACAATTTTCTATAAAAACTAACTCTTTGTCTATGGTGCATATACTTGGCCGAAAATTACACTCTCTCTCTAGTGTTCTTCATCTTCTAAGCTTTCATTCTTTCACTCATTCATTTCTTGATTACATACTTGATTTTGAAGAGAGATCACACACACTAGCCAAGTAAAGCTTTATTGTTACTCTTGAGCCTTTCTTACCAGATTCTTATCATTTCCTCAAGAGTCATTCTACTTGCTTGAGCAATCTGATTTCCAGCACCTATAAGGCTTCATTCTATATCTCCATTTCACCATTCAAGCCTTATCACAACTGATTTTCGTTGGTTGATACACTACTCAAAATTTCACATACCCTAGCAACCAAAAAATCTCAAATCTGAGTTTTGTGCTTACTATTCCCATTCCAGCTTTTCAAGAGCTTCATTTGAGCCTTAGACACTTACAAATCCAGCTACTAAAGAGCCAGCCTTTGAGCCTAAACTTATCTCATACCCGGCTATTCTTAGAGCCATTTTTGAGCTTGTATTTTGTTGATTAAGTTAGTGTGGTGAGCTACAAACCACACGGTGTGTAGAGTTTGGTGTGGTGAGCTATAAATCACACGGTGTGTAAAGTTTGGTGTTTGAGCTACAAAAACACTGGTTGTATGAGTTCCGCTTGACTCGGTTGAACAAGCTATAGTGGAGTGTTTGAAATTCCCAAGTGGGACTTGGGGAGTGGAGTAGGCTTGGGTTAAGCCGAACCACTATAAATCTCTTGCCTCTTTTACTTTCCAGCAATTTCAATTAGCATTGCATTCTCATATCATACGTACTTGAAATTGGATATTTAGGTTGCTAGATTCAAGTTTGTTTAAATTGATCGTTCTCCTTGACTCATATACATATACACTAGAATTTAATTTGGTATTTAGCTTCCGCTTAGGGTGAAATTTGATATAATTCATTGAAACCGAAAAAGGAGTGACCTAGTCTAAATTTGACTAAGGACACAATTCACCCCCCCTCTTGTGGTGTCATACATCCTAACATTTGATGCCTGAGGAATGCTCAGTTCTATGCGTAGACAAGTTTTCCTCGTTTTGTGCAATTTTGAGCTTAACTTATTCTATTGGCTTCTTTACCTAACGAAACGTTGTCCAAAAGCTAAACTAGCAAGTTAAGACTTCTAAGAACACTAAATAGAGTATAACGGTCCAATTTGATGACTTAGGAATGCTCAATTCTATGGATGGATAAGTTTTTCGCGTTTCGTGCAATTTTGAACTTAACTTGGTCTATTGGCTTCTTTACCTAACGAAACGTTGTCCAAAAGCTAAAATAGCAAGTTAAGACTTCTAAGCACACTAAATAGAGTATAACGGTCCAATTTGATGCTTTAGGAATGCTCAATTTTATGTATGGACAAGTTTTTCACCTTTCGTGCAATTTTGACCTTAACTTGGTCTATTGGTTTCTTTACCCAACGAAACGTTGTCCAAAAGCTAAACTAGCAAGTTAAGACTTTTAAGAACACTAAATAGTGTATAACGGTGCAATTTGACGCCTTGGGAATGCTCAATTCTATGCATGGACAAGTTTTTCACCTTTCGTGCAATTTTGAACTTAACTTGGTCTATTGTCTTCTTTACGTAACGAAACGTTGTCCAAAAGCTAAACTAGCAAGTTAAGACTTCTAAGAACACTAAATAGAGTATAACGGTCCAATTTGATGCCTTAGGAATGCTCAATTCTATGCATGGACAAGTTTTTCACGTTTCGTGCAATTTTGAACTGAACTTGGTCTATTTGTTTCTTTACCTAACGAAACGTTGTCCAAAAACTAAACTAGTCAGTTAAGACTTCTAAGAACACTAAATAGAGTATAACGGTCCAATTTGATGCCTGAGGAATGCTCAGTTCTATGCCTAGACAAGTTTTCCTAGTTTTGTGAAGTTTTGAGCTTAACTTGGTCTATTGGCTTCTTTACCTAACGAAACGTTGTCCGAAAGCTAAACCAGCAAGTTAAGACTTCTAAGAACACTAAATAGAGTATAACGGTCCAATTTGATGCCTGGGGAATGCTCATATCTATTTGTAGACAAGTTTTCCTCGTTTTGTGCAATTTTGAGCTTAACTTGGTCTATTGGCTTCTTTACCTAACGAAACGTTGTCCAAAAGCTAAACTAGCAAGTTAAGACTTCTAAGAACACTAAATAGAGTATAACGGTCCAATTTGATGACTTAGGAATGCTCAATTCTATGGATGGACAAGTTTTTCGCGTTTCGTGCAATTTTGAACTTAACTTGGTCTATTGGCTTCTTTACCTAACGAAACGTTGTCCAAAAGCTAAAATAGCAAGTTAAGACTTCTAAGCGCACTAAATAGAGTATAACGGTCCAATTTGATGCCTGAGAAATGCTCAGTTCTATGCGTAGATAAGTTTTACTCGTTTTGTGCAATTTTGAGCTTAACTTGGTCTATTGGCTTCTTTACCTAACGAAACGTTGTCCAAAAGCTAAACTAGCAAGTTAAGACTTCTAAGAACACTAAATAGAGTATAGCGGTCTAATTTGATGCCTTAGGAATGCTCAATTTTATGCATGGACAAGTTTTTCACGTTTCGTGCAATTTTGACCTTAAGTTGGTCTATTGGTTTCTTTACGTAACGAAACGTTGTCCAAAAGCTAAACTAGCAAGTTAAGACTTCTAAGAACACTAAATAGAGTATAACGGTGCAATTTGATGCCTTAGGAATGCTCAATTCTATGCATGGACAAGTTTTTCACCTGTCGTGCAATTTTGAACTTAACTTGGTCTATTGGCTTCTTTACCTAATGAAACGTTGTCCAAAAGCTAAACTAGAAAGTTAAGACTTCTAAGAACACTAAATAGAGTATAACGGTCCAATTTGATGCCTTAGGAATGCTCAATTCTATGCATGGACAAGTTTTTGACGTTTCGTGCAATTTTGAACTTAACTTGGTCTATTGGTTTTTTTACCCAACGAAACGTTGTCCAAAAGCTAAACTAGTCAGTTAAGACTTCTAAGAACACTCAATAGAGTATAACGGTCCAATTTGATGCCTGAGGAATGCTAAGTTCTATGGGAATACAAGTTTTCCTCGTTTTGTGCAATTTTGAGCTTAACTTGGTCTATTGGCTTCTTTACCTAACGAAACGTTGTCCAAAATCTAAACTAGCAAGTTAAGACTTCTAAGAACACTAAATAGAGTATAACGGTCCAATTTGATGCCTTAGGAATGCTCAATTCTATGCATGGACATGGTTTTTGCGTTTCGTGCAATTTTGAACTTAACTTGGTCTATTGGCTTCTTTAGCTAACGAAACGTTGTCCAAAATCAAAACTAGCAAGTTAAGACTTCTAAGAACACTAAATAGAGTATAACGGTCCAATTTGATGCCTGAGGAATGCTCAGTTCTATGCGTAGACAAGTTTTCCTCGTTTTGTGCAATTTTGAGCTTAACTTGGTCTATTGCCTTCTTTACCTAACGAAACGTTGTCCAAAAGCTAAACTAGCAACTTAAGACTTCTAAGAACAGTAAATAGAATATAACGGTCCAATTTGATGCCTTAGGAATGCTCAATTCTATACATGGACAAGTTTTTCACGTTTCGTGCAATTTTGACCTTAACTTGGTCTATTGGTTTCTTTACCTAACGAAACGTTTTCCAAAAGCTAAACTAGCAAGTTAAGACTTCTAAGAACACTAAATAGAGTATAACGGTTAAATTTGATGCCTTAGGAATGCTCAATTATATGCATGGACAAGTTTTTCACGTTTCGTGCAATTTTGACCTTAACTTGGTCTATTGGTTTCTTTACCTAACGAAACGTTGTCCAAAATCTAAATTAGCAAGTTAAGACTTCTAAGAACACTAAATAGAGTATAACGGTCCAATTTGATGCCTGGGGAATGCTCAGTTCTATGCGTAGACAAGTTTTCCTCGTTTTGTGCAATTTTGAGCTTAACTTGGTCTATTGGCTTCTTTACCTAACGAAACGTTGTCCAAAAGATAAACCAGCAAGTTAAGACTTCTAATAACACTAAATAGAGTATAACGGTCCAATTTGATGCCTTAGGAATGCTCAATTCTATGGATGGACAAGTTTTTCGCGTTTCGTGCAATTTTGAACTTAACTTGGTCTATTGGCTTCTTTACCAAACGAAACGTTGTCCAAAAGCTAAACTAGCAACTTAAGACTTCTAAGAACACTAAATAGAGTATAACGGTCCAATTTGATGCCTGAGGAATGCTCAGTTCTATGCGTAGACAAGTTTTCCTCGTTTTGTGCAATTTTGAGCTTAACTTGGTCTATTGCCTTCTTTACCTAACGAAACGTTGTCCAAAAGCTAAACTAGCAACTTAAGACTTCAAAGAACAGTAAATAGAATATAACGGTACAATTTGATGCATTAGGAATGCTCAATTCTATGCATGGACAAGTTTTTCACGTTTCGTGCAATTTTGACCTTAACTTGGTCTATTGGTTTCTTTACCTAACGAAACGTTGTCCAAAATCTAAACTAGCAAGTTAAGACTTCTAAGAACACTAAATAGAGTATAACGGTCCAATTTGATGCCTGAGGAATGCTCAGTTCTATGCGTAGACAAGTTTTCCTCGTTTTGTGCAATTTTGAGCTTAACTTGGTCTATTGGCTTCTTTACCTAACGAAACGTTGTCCAAAAGCTAAACCAGCAAGTTAAGACTTCTAAGAACACTAAATAGAGTATAACGGTCCAAGTTGATGCCTTAGGAATGCTCAATTCTATGGATGGAAGAGTTTTTCGCGTTTCGTGCAATTTTGAACTTAACTTGGTCTATTGGCTTCTTTACCTAACGAAACGTTGTCCAAAAGCTAAACCAGCAAGTTAAGACTTCTAAGAGCACTAAATAGAGTATAACGGTCCAATTTGATGCGTTAGGAATGCTCAATTCTATGGATGGACAAGTTTTTCGCGTTTCGTGCAATTTTGAACTTTGCTTGGTCTATTGGCTTCTTTACCTAACGAAACGTTGTCCAAAAGCTAAAATAGCAAGTTAAGACTTCTAAGCACACTAAATAGAGTATAACGGTCCAATTAGATGCCTTAGGAATTCTAAATTCTATGCATGGACAAGTTTTTCACGTTTCGTGTAATTTTGAACTTAACTTCGTCTATTGGTTTCTTTACCTAACGAAACGTTGTCCAAAAGCTAAACTAGCAAGTTAATACTTCTAAGAACACTAAATAGAGTATAACGGTTCAATTTGATGCCTTAGGAATGGTCAATTATATGCATGGACAAGTTTTTCACGTTTCGCGCAATTTTGACCTTAACTTGTCTATTGGTTTCTTTGCCTAACGAAACGTTGTCCAAAAGCTAGACCAGCAAGTTAAGACTTCTAAGAACACTAAATAGAGTATAACGGTCCAATTTGATGCCTTAGGAATGCTCAATTCTATGGATGGACAAGTTTTTCGCGTTTCGTGCAATTTTGAACTTAGCTTGGTCTATTGGCTTCTTTACCTAACGAAACGTTGTCCAAAAGCTAAAATAGCAAGTTAAGACTTCTAAGCACACTAAATAGAGTATAACGGTCCAATTTGATGCCGTAGGAATTCTAAATTCTATGCATGGACAAGTTTTTCACATTTCGTGTAATTTTGAACATAACTTCGTCTATTGGCTTCTTTACCTAACGAAACGTTGTCCAAAAGCTAAACTAGCAAGTTAAGACTTCTAAGAACACTAAATAGAGTATAACGGTTCAATTTGATGCCTTAGGAATGCTCAATTCTATGCATGGACAAGTTTTTCACGTTACGTGCAATTTTGAACTTAACTTGGTCTGTTGGTTTCTTTCCCTAACGAAACGTTGTCCAAAAGCTAAACTAGTCAGTTAAGACTTCCAAGAACACTAAATAGAGTATAACGGTCCAATTTGATGCCTGAGGAACGCTCAGTTCATGCGTAGACAAGTTTTTCTCGTTTTGTGCAATTTTGAGCTTAACTTGGTCTATTGGCTTCTTTACCTAACGAAACGTTGTCCAAAAGCTAAACTAGCAAGTTAAGACTTCTAAGAACACTAAATAGAGTATAACGGTCCAATTTGATGCATTAGGAATGTTCAATTCTATGCATGGACAAGTTTTTTGCGTTTCGTGCAATTTTGAACTTAACTTAGTCTATTGGCTTCTTTAGCTAACGAAACGTTGTCCAAAATCTAAACTAGGAAGTTAAGACTTCTAAGAACAGTAAATAGAATATAACGGTCCAATTTGATGCATTAGGAATGCTCAATTCTATGCATGGACAAGTTTTTCACGTTTCGTGCAATTTTGACCTTAACTTGGTCTATTGGTTTGTTTACCTAACGAAACGTTGTCCAAAATCTAAACTAGCAAGTTAAGACTTCTAAGAACACTAAATAGAGTATAACGGTCCAATTTGATGCCTGGGGAATGCTCAGTTCTATGCGTAGACAAGTTTTCCTCGTTTTGTGCAATTTTGAGCTTAACTTGGTCTATTGGCTTCTTTACCTAACGAAACGTTGTCCAAAGCTAAACTAGCAAGTTAAGACTTCTAAGAACACTAAATAGAGTATAACGGTCCAATTTGATGCCTTAGGAATGCTCAATTCTATGGATGGACAAGTTTTTCGCGTTTCGTGCAATTTTGAACTTTGCTTGGTCTATTGGCTTCTTTACCTAACGAAACGTTGTCCAAAAGCTAAAATAGGAAGTTAAGACTTCTAAGCACACTAAATAGAGTATAACGGTCCAATTAGATGCCTTAGGAATTCTAAATTCTATGCATGGACAAGTTTTTCACGTTTCGTGTAATTTTGAACTTAACTTCGTCTATTGGCTTCTTTACCTAACGAAACGTTGTCCAAAAGCTAAACTAGCAAGTTAAGACTTCTAAGAACACTAAATAGAGTATAACGGTTCAATTTGATGCCTTAGGAATGCTCAATTATATGCATGGACAAGTTTTTCACGTTTCGCGCAATTTTGACCTTAACTTGGTCTATTGGTTTCTTTACCTAACGAAACGTTGTCCAAAATATAAACTAGCAAGTTAAGACTTCTAAGAACACTAAATAGAGTATAACGGTCCAATTTGATGCCTGGGGAATGCTCAATTCTATGCGTAGACAAGTTTTCCTCGTTTTGTGCAATTTTGAGCTTAACTTGGTCTATTGACTTCTTTACCTAACGAAACGTTGTCCAAAAGCTAGACCAGCAAGTTAAGACTTCTAAGAACACTAAATAGAGTATAACGATCCAATTTTATGCCTTAGGAATGCTCAATTCTATGGATGGACAAGCTTTTCGCGTTTCGTGCAATTTTGAACTTATCTTGGTCTATTGGCTTCTTTACCTAACGAAACGTTGTCCAAAAGCTAAAATAGCAAGTTAAGATTTCTAAGCACACTAAATAGAGTATAACGGTTCAATTTGATGCCTTAGGAATGCTCAATTCTATGCATGGACAAGTTTTTCACGTTTCGTGCAATTTTGAACTTAACTTGGTCTGTTGGTTTCTTTCCCTAACGAAACGTTGTCCAAAAGCTAAACTAGTTAGTTAAGACTTCGAAGAACACTAAATAGAGTATAACGGTCCAATTTGATGCCTGAGGAACGCTCAGTTCTATGCGTAGACAAGTTTTTCTCGTTTTGTGCAATTTTGAGCTTCAATTGGTCTATTGGCTTCTTTACCTAACGAAACGTTGTCCAAAAGCTAGACCAGCAAGTTAAGACTTCTAAGAACACTAAATAGAGTATAACGGTCCAATTTGATGCCTTAGGAATGCTCAATTCTATGGATGGACAAGTTTTTCGCGTTTCGTGCAATTTTGAACTTAGCTTGGTCTATTGGCTTCTTTACCTAACGAAACGTTGTCCAAAAGCTAAAATAGCAAGTTAGGACTTCTAAGCACACTAAATAGAGTATAACGGTCCAATTTGATGCCTTAGGAATGCTCAATTCTATGCATGGACAAGTTTTTCACGTTTCGTGCAATTTTGAACTTAACTTGGTCTGTTGGTTTCTTTCCCTAACGAAACGTTGTCCAAAAGCTAAACTAGTCAGTTAAGACTTCCAAGAACACTAAATATAGTATAACGGTCCAATTTGATGCCTGAGGAACGCTCAGTTCTATGCGTAGACAAGTTTTTCTCGTCTTGTGCAATTTTGAGCTTAACTTGGTCTATTGGCTTCTTTACCTAACGAAACGTTGTCCAAAAGCTAAACTAGCAAGTTAAGACTTCTAAGAACACTAAATAGAGTATAACGGTCCAATTTGATGCATTAGGAATGTTCAATTCTATGCATGGACAAGTTTTTTGCGTTTCGTGCAATTTTGAACTTAACTTGGTCTATTGGCTTCTTTAGCTAACGAAACGTTGTCCAAAATCTAAACTAGGAATTTAAGACTTCTAAGAACAGTAAATAGAATATAACGGTCCAATTTGATGCATTAGGAATGCTCAATTCTATGCATGGACAAGTTTTTCACGTTTCGTGCAATTTTGACCTTAACTTGGTCTATTGGTTTCTTTACCTAACGAAACGTTGTCCAAAATCTAAACTGTCAAGTTAAGACTTCTAAGAACACTAAAGAGAGTATAACGGTCTAATTTGATGCCTGGGGAATGCTCAGTTCTATGCGTAGACAAGTTTTCCTCTTTTTGTGCAATTTTGAGCTTAACTTGGTCTATTGGCTTCTTTACCTAACGAAACGTTGTCCAAAGCTAAACTAGCAAGTTAAGACTTCTAAGAACACTAAATAGAGTATAACGGTCCAATTTGATGCCTTAGGAATGCTCAATTCTCTGGATGGACAAGTTTTTCGCTTTTCGTGCAATTTTGAATTTAACTTGGTCTATTGGCTTCTTTACCTAACGAAACGTTGTCCAAAATCTCAACTAGCAAGTTAAGACTTCTAAGAACACTAAATAGAGTATAACGGTCCAATTTGATGCCTGAGGAATGCTCAGTTCTATGCGTAGACAAGTTTTCTTCGTTTTGTGCAATTTTGAGCTTAACTTGGTCTATTGGCTTCTTTACCTAATGAAACGTTGTCCAAAAGCTAAACTAGTAAGTTAAGACTTCTAAGAACACTAAATAGAGTATAACGGTCCAATTTGATGCCTTAGGAATGCTCAATTATATGCATGGACAAGTTTTTCACGTTTCGTGCAATTTTGAACTTTACTTGGTCTATTGGCTTCTTTACCTAACGAAACGTTTTCCAAAAGCTAAACTAGCAAGTTAAGACTTCCAAGAACACTAAATAGAGTATAACGGTCCAATTTGATGCCTTAGGAATGCTCAATTCTATGCATGGACAAGTTTTTCACGTTTCGTGCAATTTTGAACTGAACTTGGTCTATTGGTTTCTTTACCTAACGAAACGTTGTCCAAAAGCTAAACTAGCAAGTTAAGACTTCTAAGAACACTAAATAGAGTATAACGGTCCAATGTGATGCCTGAGGAATGCTCAGTTCTATGCGTAGACAAGTTTTCCTCGTTTTGTGCAATTTTGAGCTTATCTTGGTCTATTGCCTTCTTTACCTAACGAAACGTTGTCCAAAAGCTAAACTAGCAACTTAAGACTTATAAGAACAGTAAATAGAATATAACGGTCCAATTTGATGCCTTAGGAATGCTCAATTCTATGCATGGACAAGTTTTTCACGTTTCGTGCAATTTTGACGTTAACTTGGTCTATTGGTTTCTTTACCTAACGAAACGTTGTCCAAAATCTCAACTAGCAAGTTAAGACTTCTAAGAACACTAAATAGAGTATAACGGTCCAATTTGATGCCTGGGGAATGCTCAGTTCTATACGTAGACAAGTTTTCCTCGTTTTGTGCAATTTTGAGCTTAACTTGGTCTATTGGCTTCTTTACCTAACTAAACGTTGTCGAAAAGCTAAACTAGCAAGTTAAGAATTCTAAGAACACTAAATAGAGTATAACGGTCCAATTTGATGCCTTAGGAATGCTCAATTCTATGGATGGACAAGTTTTTCGCGTTTCGTGCAATTTTGAACTTAACTTGGTCTATTGGCTTCTTTACCAAACGAAACGTTGTCCAAAAGCTAAACTAGCAACTTAAGACTTCTAAGAACACTAAATAGAGTATAACGGTCCAATTTGATGCCTAAGGAATGCTCAGTTCTATGCGTAGACAAGTTTTCCTCGTTTTGTGCAATTTTGAGCTTAACTTGGTCTATTGGCTTCTTTACCTAACGAAACGTTGTCCAAAAGCTAAACTAGTAAGTTAAAACTTCTAAGAACACTAAATAGAGTATAACGGTCCAATTTGATGCCTTAGGAATGCTCAATTATATGCATGGACAAGTTTTTCACGTTTCGTGCAATTTTGAACTTTACTTGGTCTATTGGCTTCTTTACCTAACGAAACATTTTCCAAAAGCTAAACTAGCAAGTTAAGACTTCCAAGAACACTAAATAGAGTATAACGGTCCAATTTGATGCCTTAGGAATGCTCAATTCTATGCATGGACAAGTTTTTCACGTTTCGTGCAATTTTGAACTGAACTTGGTCTATTGGTTTCTTTACCTAACGAAACGTTGTCCAAAAGCTAAACTAGCAAGTTAAGACTTCGAAGAACACTAAATAGAGTATAACGGTCCAATGTGATGCCTGGGGAATGCTCAGTTCTATGCGTAGACAAATTTTCCTCGTTTTGTGCAATTTTGAGCTTAACTTGCTCTATTGCCTTCTTTACCAAACGAAACGTTGTCCAAAAGCTAAACTAGCAACTTAAGACTTGTAAGAACACTAAATAGAGTATAACGGTCCAATTTGATGCCTGAGAAATGCTCGGTTCTATGCGTAGACAAGTTTTCCTCGTTTTGTGCAATTTTGAGCTTAACTTGGTCTATTGGCTTCTTTACCTAACGAAACGTTGTCCAAAAGATAAACTAGTAAGTTAAGACTTCTAAGAACACTAAATAGAGTATAACGGTCCAATTTGATGCCTTAGGAATGCTCAATTATATGCATGGACAAGTTTTTCACGTTTCGTGCAATTTTGAACTTTACTTGGTCTATTGGCTTCTTTACCTAACGAAACGTTGTCCAAAATCTCAACTAGCAAGTTAAGACTTCTAAGAACACTAAATAGAGTATAACGGTCCAATTTGATGCCTGAGGAATGCTCAGTTCTATGCGTAGACAAGTTTTCTTCGTTTTGTGCAATTTTGAGCTTAACTTGGTCTATTGGCTTCTTTACCTAATGAAACGTTGTCCAAAAGCTAAACTAGTAAGTTAAGACTTCTAAGAACACTAAATAGAGTATAACGGTCCAATTTGATGCCTTAGGAATGCTCAATTATATGCATGGACAAGTTTTTCACGTTTCATGCAATTTTGAACTTTACTTGGTCTATTGGCTTCTTTACCTAACGAAACGTTTTCCAAAAGCTAAACTAGCAAGTTAAGACTTCCAAGAACACTAAATAGAGTATAACGGTCCAATTTGATGCCTTAGGAATGCTCAATTCTATGCATGGACAAGTTTTTCACGTTTCGTGCAATTTTGAACTGAACTTGGTCTATTGGTTTCTTTACCTAACGAAACGTTGTCCAAAAGCTAAACTAGCAAGTTAAGACTTCTAAGAACACTAAATAGAGTATAACGGTCCAATGTGATGCCTGAGGAATGCTCAGTTCTATGCGTAGACAAGTTTTCCTCGTTTTGTGCAATTTTGAGCTTATCTTGGTCTATTGCCTTCTTTACCTAACGAAACGTTGTCCAAAAGCTAAACTAGCAACTTAAGACTTATAAGAACAGTAAATAGAATATAACGGTCCAATTTGATGCCTTAGGAATGCTCAATTCTATGCATGGACAAGTTTTTCACGTTTCGTGCAATTTTGACGTTAACTTGGTCTATTGGTTTCTTTACCTAACGAAATGTTGTCCAAAATCTCAACTAGCAAGTTAAGACTTCTAAGAACACTAAATAGAGTATAACGGTCCAATTTGATGCCTAAGGAATGCTCAGTTCTATGCGTAGACAAGTTTTCCTCGTTTTGTGCAATTTTCAGCTTAACTTGGTCTATCGGCTTCTTTACCTAACGAAACGTTGTCCAAAAGCTAAACTAGCAAGTTAAGACTTCTAAGAACACTAAATAGAGTGTAACGGTCCAATTTGATGCCTGGGGAATGCTCAGTTCTATACGTAGACAAGTTTTCCTCGTTTTGTGCAATTTTGAGCTTAACTTGGTCTATTGGCTTCTTTACCTAACTAAACGTTGTCGAAAAGCTAAACTAGCAAGTTAAGAATTCTAAGAACACTAAATAGAGTATAACGGTCCAATTTGATGCCTTAGGAATGCTCAATTCTATGGATGGACAAGTTTTTCGCGTTTCGTGCAATTTTGAACTTAACTTGGTCTATTGGCTTCTTTACCAAACGAAACGTTGTCCAAAAGCTAAACTAGCAACTTAAGACTTCTAAGAACACTAAATAGAGTATAACGGTCCAATTTGATGCCTAAGGAATGCTCAGTTCTATGCGTAGACAAGTTTTCCTCGTTTTGTGCAATTTTGAGCTTAACTTGGTCTATTGGCTTCTTTACCTAACGAAACGTTGTCCAAAAGCTAAACTAGTAAGTTAAGACTTCTAAGAACACTAAATAGAGTATAACGGTCCAATTTGATACCTTAGGAATGCTCAATTCTATGCATGGACAAGTTTTTCACGTTTCGTGCAATTTTGAACTGAACTTGGTCTATTGGTTTCTTTACCTAACGAAACGTTGTCCAAAAGCTAAACTAGCAAGTTAAGACTTCTAAGAACACTAAATAGAGTATAACGGTCCAATGTGATGCCTGGGGAATGCTCAGTTCTATGCGTAGACAAGTTTTCCTCGTTTTGTGCAATTTTGAGCTTCACTTGGTCTATTGCCTTCTTTACCAAACGAAACGTTGTCCAAAAGCTAAACTAGCAACTTAAGACTTCTAAGAACACTAAATAGAGTATAACGGTCCAATTTGATGCCTGAGAAATGCTCAGTTCTATGCGTAGACAAGTTTTCCTCGTTTTGTGCAATTTTGAGCTTAACTTGGTCTATTGGCTTCTTTACCTAACGAAACGTTGTCCAAAAGATAAACTAGTAAGTTAAGACTTCTAAGAACACTAAATAGAGTATAACGGTCCAATTTGATGCCTTAGGAATGCTCAATTATATGCATGGACAAGTTTTTCACGTTTCGTGCAATTTTGAACTTTACTTGGTCTATTGGCTTCTTTACCTAACGAAACGTTTTCCAAAAGCTAAACTAGCAAGTTAAGACTTCCAAGAACACTAAATAGAGTATAACGGTCCAATTTGATTCCTTAGGAATGCTCAATTCTATGGATGGACAAGTTTTTCACGTTTCGTGCAATTTTGAACTGAACTTGGTCTATTGGTTTCTTTACCTAACGAAACGTTGTCCAAAAGCTAAACTAGCAAGTTAAGACTTCTAAGAACACTAAATAGAGTATAACGGTCCAATGTGATGCCTGAGGAATGCTCAGTTCTATGCGTAGACAAGTTTTCCTCGTTTTGTGCAATTTTGAGCTTATCTTGGTCTATTGCCTTCTTTACCTAACGAAACGTTGTCCAAAAGCTAAACTAGCAAGTTAAGACTTATAAGAACAGTAAATAGAATATAACGGTCCAATTTGATGCCTTAGGAATGCTCAATTCTATGCATGGACAAGTTTTTCACGTTTCGTGCAATTTTGACGTTAACTTGGTCTATTGGTTTCTTTACCTAACGAAACGTTGTCCAAAATCTCAACTAGCAAGTTAAGACTTCTAAGAACACTAAATAGAGTATAACGGTCCAATTTGATGCCTAAGGAATGCTCAGTTCTATGCGTAGACAAGTTTTCCTCCTTTTGTGCAATTTTCAGCTTAACTTGGTCTATCGGCTTCTTTACCTAACGAAACGTTGTCCAAAAGCTAAACTAGCAAGTTAAGACTTCTAAGAACACTAAATAGAGTGTAACGGTCCAATTTGATGCCTGGGGAATGCTCAGTTCTATACGTAGACAAGTTTTCCTCGTTTTGTGCAATTTTGAGCTTAACTTGGTCTATTGGCTTCTTTACCTAACTAAACGTTGTCGAAAAGCTAAACTAGCAAGTTAAGAATTCTAAGAACACTAAATAGAGTATAACGGTCCAATTTGATGCCTTAGGAATGCTCAATTCTATGGATGGACAAGTTTTTCGCGTTTCGTGCAATTTTGAACTTAACTTGGTCTATTGGCTTCTTTACCAAACGAAACGTTGTCCAAAAGCTAAACTAGCAACTTAAGACTTCTAAGAACACTAAATAGAGTATAACGGTCCAATTTGATGCCTAAGGAATGCTCAGTTCTATGCGTAGACAAGTTTTCCTCGTTTTGTGCAATTTTGAGCTTAACTTGGTCTATTGGCTTCTTTACCTAACGAAACGTTGTCCAAAAGCTAAACTAGTAAGTTAAGACTTCTAAGAACACTAAATAGAGTATAACGGTCCAATTTGATGCCTTAGGAATGCTCAATTATATGCATGGACAAGTTTTTCACGTTTCGTGCAATTTTGAACTTTACTTGGTCTATTGGCTTCTTTACCTAACGAAACGTTTTCCAAAAGCTAAACTAGCAAGTTAAGACTTCCAAGAACACTAAATAGAGTATAACGGTCCAATTTGATGCCTTAGGAATGCTCAATTCTATGCATGGACAAGTTTTTCACGTTTCGTGCAATTTTGAACTTAACTTGGTCTATTGGTTTCTTTACCTAACGAAACGTTGTCCAAAAGCTAAACTAGCAAGTTAAGACTTCTAAGAACACTAAATAGAGTATAACGGTCCAATGTGATGCCTGAGGAATGCTCAGTTCTATGCGTAGACAAGTTTTCCTCGTTTTGTGCAATTTTGAGCTTAACTTGGTCTATTGCCTTCTTTACCTAACGAAACGTTGTCCAAAAGCTAAACTAGCAACTTAAGACTTATAAGAACAGTAAATAGAATATAACGGTCCAATTTGATGCCTTAGGAATGCTCAATTCTATGCATGGACAAGTTTTTCACGTTTCGTGCAATTTTGACGTTAACTTGGTCTATTGGTTTCTTTACCTAACGAAACGTTGTCCAAAATCTCAACTAGCAAGTTAAGACTTCTAAGAACACTAAATAGAGTATAACGGTCCAATTTGATGCCTAAGGAATGCTCAGTTCTATGCGTAGACAAGTTTTCCTCGTTTTGTGTAATTTTCAGCTAAACTTGGTCTATCGGCTTCTTTACGTAACGAAACGTTGTCCAAAAGCTAAACTAGCAAGATAAGACTTCTAAGAACACTAAATAGAGTTCAACGGTCCATTTTGATGCCTGGGGAATGCTCAGTTCTATACGTATACAAGTTTTCCTCGTTTTGTGCAATTTTGAGCTTAACTTGGTCTATTGGCTTCTTTACCTAACTAAACCTTGTCGAAAAGCTAAACTAGCAAGTTAAGACTTCTAAGAACACTAAATAGAGTATAACGGTCCAATTTGATGCCTTAGGAATGCTCAATTCTATGGATGGACAAGTTTTTCGCGTTTCGTGCAATTTTGAACTTAACTTGGTCTATTGGCTTCTTTAGCAAACGAAACGTTGTCCAAAAGCTAAACTAGCAACTTAAGACTTCTAAGAACACTAAATAGAGTATAACGGTCCAATTTGATGCCTGAGGAATGCTCAGTTCTATGCGTAGACAAGTTTTTCTCGTTTTGTGCAATTTTGAGCTTAACTTGGTCTATTGGCTTCTTTACCTAACGAAACGTTGTCCAAAAGCTAAACTAGTAATTTAAGACTTCTAAGAACACTAAATATAGTATAACGGTCCAATTTGATGCCTTAGGAATGCTCAATTATATGCATGGACAAGTTTTTCACGTTTCGTGCAATTTTGAACTTTACTTGGTCTATTGGCTTCTTTACCTAACGAAACGTTTTCCAAAAGCTAAACTAGCAAGTTAAGACTTCCAAGAACACTAAATAGAGTATAACGGTCCAATTTGATGCCTTAGGAATGCTCAATTCTATGCATGGACAAGTTTTTCACGTTTCGTGCAATTTTGAACTGAACTTGGTCTATTGGTTTCTTTACCTAACGAAACGTTGTCCAAAAGCTAAACTAGCAAGTTAAGACTTCTAATAACACTAAATAGAGTATAACGGTCCAACGTGATGCCTGAGGAATGCTCAGTTCTATGCGTAGACAAGTTTTCCTCGTTTTGTGCAATTTTGAGCTTAACTTGGTCTATTGCCTTCTTTAGCTAACGAAACGTTGTCCAAAAGCTAAACTAGCAACTTAAGACTTATAAGAACAGTAAATAGAATATAACGGTCCAATTTGATGCCTTAGGAATGCTCAATTCTATGCATGGACAAGTTTTTCACGTTTCGTGCAATTTTGACGTTAACTTGGTCTATTGGTTTCTTTACCTAACGAAACGTTGTCCAAAAGCTAAACTAGCAAGTTAAGACTTCTAAGAACACTAAATAGAGTATAACGGTCCAATTTGATGCCTAAGGAATGCTCAGTTCTATGCGTAGACAAGTTTTCCTCGTTTTGTGCAATTTTCAGCTTAACTTGGTCTATCGGCTTCTTTACCTAACGAAACGTTGTCCAAAAGCTAAACTAGCAAGTTAAGACTTCTAAGAACACTAAATAGAGTATAACGGTCCAATTTGATGCCTGGGGAATGCTCAGTTCTATACGTAGACAAGTTTTCCTCGTTTTGTGCAATTTTGAGCTTAACTTGGTCTATTGGCTTCTTTACCTAACTAAACGTTGTCGAAAAGCTAAACTAGCAAGTTAAGACTTCTAAGAACACTAAATAGAGTATAACGGTCCAATTTGATGCCTTAGGAATGCTCAATTCTATGGATGGACAAGTTTTTCGCGTTTCGTGCAATTTTGAACTTTACTTGGTCTATTGGTTTCTTTACCAAACGAGACGTCGTCCAAAAGCTAAACTAGCAACTTAAGACTTCTAAGAACACTAAATAGAGTATAACGGTTCAATTTGATGCCTAGTGAAAGCTCAATTATATGCATGGACAAGTTTTTCACGTTTCGTGCAATTTTGACCTTAACTTGGTCGATTGGTTTCTTTACCTAACGAAACGTTGTCCAAAATCTAAACTAGCAAGTTAAGACTTCTAAGAACACTAAATAGAGTATAACGGTCGAATTTGATGCCTGAGGAATGCTCAGTTCTATGCGTAGACAAGTTTTCCTCGTTTTGTGCAATTTTGACCTTAACTTGGTCCATTGGCTTCTTTACCTAACGAAACGTTGTCCAAAAGCTAAACTAGCAAGTTAAGACTTCTAAGAACACTAAATAGAGTATAACGGTCCAATTTGATGCATTAGGAATTCTCAATTCTATGGATGGACAAGTTTTTCGCGTTTCGTGCAATTTTGAACTTAACTTGGTCTATTGGCTTCTTTACCAAACGAAACGTTGTCCAAAAGCTAAACTAGCAACTTAAGACTTTTAAGAACACTAAATAGAGTATAACGGTCCAATTTGATGCCTTAGGAATGCTCAATTCTATGCATGGACAAGTTTTTCACGTTTCGTGCAATTTTGACCTTAACTTGGTCTATTGGTTTCTTTACCTAACGAAACGTTTTCCAAAAGCTAAACCAGCAAGTTAAGACTTCTAAGGACACGAAATAGAGTATAACGACTCAATTTGATTCCTTAGGAATGCTCAATTATATGCATGGACAAGTTTTTCACTTTTAGTGCAATTTTGAACTTAACTTGGTCTATTGGCTTCTTTGCCTAACGAAACGTTTTCGAAAAGCTAAACTAGCAAGTTAAGACTTCTAAGAACACTAAATAGAGTATAACGGTCTAATTTGATGCCTTTGGAATGCTCAATTCTATGCATGGACAAGTTTTTCACGTTTCGTGCAATTTTGAACTGAACTTGGTCTATTGGTTTCTTTACCTAATGAAACGTTGTCCAAAAGCTAAACTAGCAAGTTAAGACTTCTAAGAACACTAAATAGAGTAGAACGGTCCAATGTGATGCCTGAGGAATGCTCAGTTCTATGCGTAGACAAGTTTTCCTCGTTTTGTGCAATTTTGAGCTTAACTTGGTCTATTGCCTTCTTTACCTAACGAAACGTTGTACAAAAGCTAAACTAGCAACTTAAGACTTCTAAGAACAGTAAATAGAATATAACGGTCCAATTTGATGCCTTAGGAATGCTCAATTCTATGCATGTACAAGTTTTTCACGTTTCGTGCAATTTTGACCTTAACTTGGTCTATTGGTTTCTTTACCTAACGAAACAATGTCCAAAAGCTAAACTAGCAAGTTAAGACTTCTAAGAACACTAAATAGAGTATAACGGTTCAATTTGATGCCTTAGGAATGCTCAATTATATGCATGGACAAGTTTTCACGTTTCGTGCAATTTTGACCTTAACTTGGTCTATTGGTTTCTTTACCTAACGAAACGTTCTCCAATATCTAAACTAGCAAGTTAAGACTTTTAAGAACACTAAATAGAGTACAACGGTCCAATTTGATGCCTTAGTAATGCTCAGTTCTATGCGTAGACAAGTTTTCCTCGTTTCGTGCTATTTTGAACTTAACTTGGTCTATCGGCTTCTTTACCTAACGAAACGTTGTCGAAAAGCTAAACTAGAGAGTTAAGACTTCTAAGAACATGAAATAGAGTATAACGGTCCAATTTGATGCCTGAGGAATGCTCAGTTCTATGCGTAGACAAGTTTTCCTCGTTTCGTGCTATTTTGAACTTAACTTGGTCTGTTGGCTTCTTTACCAAACGAAACGTTGTCGAAAAGCTAAACTAGCAAGTTAAGACTTCGAAGAACACTAAATAGAGTATAACAGTCCAATTTGATGCCGGAGGAATGCTCAGTTCTATGCGTAGACAAGTTTTCCTCGTTTTGTGCAATTTTGAGCTTAACTTGGTCTATTGGCTTCTTTAGCTAACGAAACGTTGTCCAAAAGCTAAACTAGCAAGTTAAGACTTCTAAGAACACTAAATAGAGTATAGCGGTCCAATTTGATGCCTTAGGAATGCTCAATTTTATGCATGGACAAGTTTTTCACGTTTCGTGCAATTTTGACCTTAACTTGATCTATTGGTTGCTTTACCTAACGAAACGTTGTCGAAAAGCTAAAATAGCAAGTTAAGACTTCTAAGAACACTAAATAGCGTATAACGGTGCAATTTGATGCCTTAGGAATGCTCAATTCTATGCATGGACAAGTTTTTCACCTTTCGTGCAATTTTGAACTTAACTTGGTCTATTGGCTTCTTTACCTAACGAAACGTTGTCCAAAAGCTAAACTAGCAAGTTAAGACTTCTAAGAACACTAAATAGAGTATAACGGTCCAATTTGATGCCTTAGGAATGCTCAATTCTATGCATGGACAAGTTTTTCACGTTTCGTGCAATTTTGAACTTAACTTGGTCTATTGGTTTCTTTACCTAACGAAACGTTGTCCAAAAGCTAAACTAGTCAGTTAAGACTTCTAAGAACACTAAATAGAGTATAACGGTCCAATTTGATGCCTGAGGAATGCTCAGTTCTATGCGTAGACATGTTTTCCTCGTTTTGTGCAATTTTGAGCTTAACTTGGTCTATTGCCTTCTTTACCTAACGAAACGTTGTCCAAAAGCTAAACTAGCAAGTTAAGACTTCTAAGAACACTAAATATAGTATAACGGTCCAATTTGATCCCTTAGGAATGCTCAATTCTATGCATGGACAAGTTTTTCGCCTTTCGTGCAATTTTGAACTTAACTTGGTCTATTGGCTTCTTTACCAAACG
This sequence comes from Tripterygium wilfordii, assembly GCF_013401445.1. NCBI lineage: Eukaryota > Viridiplantae > Streptophyta > Magnoliopsida > Celastrales > Celastraceae > Tripterygium > Tripterygium wilfordii. The sequence goes on along the minus strand of NW_024056320.1, from coordinate 64,316 downwards.
AAACGTTGTCCAAAAGCTAAACTAGCAAATTAAGACTTCTAAGAACACTAAATAGAGTATAACAGTCCAATGTGATGCCTGAGGAATGCTCAGTTCTATGCGTAGACAAGTTTTCCTCGTTTTGTGCAATTTTGAGCTTAACTTGGTCTATTGGCTTCTTTATCTAACGAAACGTTTTCCAAAAGCTAAACTAGCAAGTTAAACTTCTAAGAACACTAAATTGAGTATAACGGTCCAATTTGACGCCTTAGGAATGCACAATTCCATGCATGGACAAGTTTTTCACGTTTCGTGTAATTTTGACCTTAACTTGGTCTATTGGTTTCTTTACCTAACGAAACGTTGTCCAAAAGCTAAACTAGCAAGTTAAGACTTCTAAGAACACTAAATAGAGAGTATAACGGTGCAATTTGATGCCTTAGGAATGCTCAATTCTATGCATGGACATATTTTTTACGTTTCGTGCAATTTTGAACTTAACTTGGTCTATTGGTTTCTTTACCTAAAGAAATGTTGTCCAAAAGCTAAACTAGCAACTTAAGACTTCTAAGAACACTAAATAGAGTATAACGGTCCAATTTGATGACTTAGGAATGCTCAATTCTATACATGGACAAGTTTTTCGCGTTTCGTGCAATTTTGAACTTAACCTTGTCTATTGGCTTCTTTACCAAACGAAACGTTGTCCAAAAGCTAAACTAGCAAGTTAAGACTTCTAAGAACACTAAATAGAGTATAACGGTCCAATTTGATGCCTGGGGAATGCTCAGTTCTATGCGTAGACAAGTTTTCCTCGTTTTGTGCAATTTTGAGCTTAACTTGGTCTATTGCCTTCTTTACCTAACGAAACGTTGTCCAAAAGCTAAGCTAGCAAGTTAAGACTTCTAAGAACACTAAATAGAGTATAACGGTCCAATTTGATACCTTAGGAATGCTCAATTCTATGGATGGACAAGTTTTTCGCGCTTCGAGCAATTTTGAACTTAACTTGGTCTATTGGCTTCTTTACCAAACGAAACGTTGTCCAAAAGCTAAACTAGCAACTTAAGACTTCTAAGAACAATAAATAGAGTATAACGGTCCAATTTGATGGCTGGGGAATGCTCAGTTCTATGCGTAGACAAGTTTTACTCGTTTTGTGCAATTTTGAGCTTAACTTGGTCTATTGGCTTCTTTACCTAACGAAACGTTGTCCAAAAGCAAAACTAGCAAGTTAATACTTCTAATAACACTAAATAGAGTATAACGGTCCAATTTGATGACTTAGGAATGCTCAATTCTATGGATGGACAAGTTTTTCGCGTTTCGTGCAATTTTGAACTTAACTTGGTCTATTGGTTTCTTTACCTAACGAAACGTTGTCCAAAAGCTAAAATAGCAAGTTAAGACTTCTAAGCACACTAAATAGAGTATAACGGTACAATTTGATGCCAGAGGAATGCTCAGTTCTATGCGTAGATAAGTTTTCCTCGTTTTGCGCAATTTTGAACTTAACTTGGTCTATTGGCCTCTTTACCTAACGACACGTTGTCCAAAAGCTAAACTAGCAAGTTAAGACTTCTAAGAACACTAAATAGAGTATAACAGTCCAATTTGATGCCTTAGGAATGCTCAATTCTATGGATGGACAAGTTTTTCATGTTTCATGCAATTTTGACCTTAACTTGGTCTATTGGTTTCTTTACCTAACGAATCGTTGTCCAAAAGCTAAACTAGCAAGTTAAGACTTCTAAGAACACTAAATAGAGTATAACGGTCCAATTTGATGCCTTAGGAATGCTCAATTCTATGCATGGACAAGTTTTTCATGTTTCATGCAATTTTGACCTTAACTTGGTCTATTGGTTTCTTTACCTAACGAATCGTTGTCCAAAAGCTAAACTATCAAGTTAAGACTTCTAAGAACACTAAATAGAGTATAACGGTCCAATTTGATGCCTTAGGAATGCTCAATTCTATGCATGGACAAGTTTTTCATGTTTCATGCAATTTTGACCTTAACTTGGTCTATTGGTTTCTTTATCTAACGAAACGTTTTCCAAAAGCTAAACTAGCAAGTTAAACTTCTAAGAACACTAAATTGAGTATAACGGTCCAATTTGACGCCTTAGGAATGCACAATTCCATGCATGGACAAGTTTTTCACGTTTCGTGTAATTTTGACCTTAACTTGGTCTATTGGTTTCTTTACCTAACGAAACGTTGTCCAAAAGCTAAACTAGCAAGTTAAGACTTCTAAGAACACTAAATAGAGTATAACGGTCCAATTTGATGCCTTAGGAATGCTCAATTCTATGCATGGACAAGTTTTTCATGTTTCATGCAATTTTGACCTTAACTTGGTCTATTGGTTTCTTTATCTAACGAAACGTTTTCCAAAAGCTAAACTAGCAAGTTAAACTTCTAAGAACACTAAATTGAGTATAACGGTCCAATTTGACGCCTTAGGAATGCACAATTCCATGCATGGACAAGTTTTTCACGTTTCGTGTAATTTTGACCTTAACTTGGTCTATTGGTTTCTTTACCTAACGAAACGTTGTCCAAAAGCTAAACTAGCAAGTTAAGACTTCTAAGAACACTAAATAGAGTATAACGGTCCAATTTGATGCCTTAGGAATGCTCAATTCTATGCATGGACAAGTTTTTCATGTTTCATGCAATTTTGACCTTAACTTGGTCTATTGGTTTCTTTACCTAACGAATCGTTGTCCAAAAGCTAAACTATCAAGTTAAGACTTCTAAGAACACTAAATAGAGTATAACGGTGCAATTTGATGCCTTAGGAATGCTCAATTCTATGCATGGACAAGTTTTTCACCTTTCGTGCAATTTTGAACTTAACTTGGTCTATTGGCTTCTTTACCTAATGAAACGTTGTCCAAAAGCTAAACTTGCAAGTTAAGACTTCTAAGAACACTAAATAGAGTATAACGGTCCAATTTGATGCCTTAGGAATGCTCAATTCTATGCATGGACAAGTTTTTCACGTTTCGTGCAATTTTGAACTTAACTTGGTCGATTGGTTTCTTTACCTAACGAAACGTTGTCTAAAAAGCTAAGCTAGTCAGTTAAGACTTCTAAGAACACTAAATAGAGCATAACGGTCCAATTTGATGCCTGAGGAATGCTCAGTTCTATGCGTATACAAGTTTTCCTCGTTTTGTGCCATTTTGAGCTTAACTTGGTCTATTGGCTTCTTTACCTAACGAAACGTTGTCCAAAAGCTAAACTAGCAAGTTAAGACTTCTAAGAACACTAAATAGAGTATAACGGTCCAATTAGATGCCTTAGGAATGCTCAATTCTATGGATCGACAAGTTTTTCGCCTTTCGTGCAATTTTGAACTTAACTTGGTCTATTGGCTTCTTTACCAAACGAAACGTTGTCCAAAAGCTAAACTAGCAACTTAAAACTTCTAAGAACACTAAATAGAGAATAACAGTCCAATGTGATGCCTAAGGAATGCTCAGTTCTATGCGTAGACAAGTTTTCCTCGTTTTGTGCAATTTTGAGCTTAACTTGGCCTATTGGCTTCTTTACCTAACGAAACGTTTTCCAAAAGCTAAACTAGCAAGTTAAACTTCTAAGAACACTAAATAGAGTATAACGGTCTAATTTGACGCCTTAGGAATGCACAATTCTATGCATGGACAAGTTTTTCACGTCTCGTGCAATTTTGACCTTAACTTGGTCTATTGGTTTCTTTACCTAACGAAACATTGTCCAAAAGCTAAACTAGCAAGTTAAGACTTCTAAGAACACTAAATAGAGAGTATAACGGTGCAATTTGATGCCTTAGGAATGCTCAATTCTATGCATGGACATATTTTTTACGTTTCGTGCAATTTTGAACTTAACTTGGTCTATTGGTTTCTTTACCTAAAGAAATGTTGTCCAAAAGCTAAACTAGCAAGTTAAGACTTCTAAGAACACTAAATAGAGTATAACGGTCCAATTTGATGCCTTAGGAATGCTCAATTCTATGCATGGACAAGTTTTTCGCGTTTCGTGCAATTTTGAACATAACCTTGTCTATTGGCTTCTTTGCCAAACGAAACGTTGTCCAAAAGCTAAACTAGCAAGTTAAGACTTCTAAGAACACTAAATAGAGTATAACGGTCCAATTTGATGCCTGGGGAATGCTCAGTTCTATGCGTAGACAAGTTTTCCTCGTTTTGTGCAATTTTGAGCTTAACTTGGTCTATTGCCTTCTTTACCTAACGAAACGTTGTCCAAAAGCTAAACTAGCAAGTTAAGACTTCTAAGAACACTAAATAGAGTATAACGGTCCAATTTGATGCCTTAGGAATGCTCAATTCTATGGATGGACAAGTTTTTCGCGCTTCGAGCAATTTTGAACTTAACTTGGTCTATTGGCTTCTTTACCAAACGAAACGTTATTCAAAAGCTAAACTAGCAACTTAAGAATTCTAAGAACAATAAATAGAGTATAACGGTCCAATTTGATGGCTGGGGAATGCTCAGTTCTATGCGTAGACAAGTTTTCCTCGTTTTGTGCAATTTTGAGCTTAACTTGGTCTATTGGCTTCTTTACCTAACGAAACGTTGTCCAAAAGCTAAACTAGCAAGTTAAGACTTCTAAGAACACTAAATAGAGTATAACGGTCCAATTTGATGACTTAGGAATGCTCAATTCTATGGATGTACAAGTTTTTCGCGTTTCGTGCAATTTTGAACTTAACTTGGTCTATTGGTTTCTTTACCTAACGAAACGTTGTCCAAAAGCTAAAATAGCAAGTTAAGACTTCTAAGCACACTAAATAGAGAATAACGGTCCAATTTGATGCCAGAGTAATGCTCAGTTCTATGCGTAGATAAGTTTTCCTCGTTTTGCGCAATTTTGAGCTTAACTTGGTCTATTGGCCTCTTTACCTAACGACACGTTGTCCAAAAGCTAAACTAGCAAGTTAAGACTTCTAAGAACACTAAATAGAGTATAACAGTCCAATTTGATGCCTTAGGAATGCTCAATTCTATGCATGGACAAGTTTTTCACGTTTCGTGCAATTTTGACCTTAACTTGGTCTATTGGTTTCTTTACCTAACAAAACGTTGTCCAAAAGCTAAACTAGCAAGTTAAGACTTCTAAGAACACTAAATAGAGTATAACGGTCCAATTTGATGCCTTAGGAATGCTCAATTCTATGCATGGACAAGTTTTTCACCTTTCGTGCAATTTTGAACTTAACTTGGTCTATTGGCTTCTTTACCTAACGAAACATTGTCCAAAAGCTAAACTAGCAAGTTAAGACTTCTAATAACACTAAATAGAGTATAACGGTCCAATTTGATGCCTTAGGAATGCTCAATTCTATGCATGGACAAGTTTTTCACGTTTCGTGCAATTTTGAACTTAACTTGGTCTATTGGTTTCTTTATCTAACGAAACGTTGTCCAAAAGCTAAACTAGTCAGTTAAGACTTCTAAGAACACTAAATAGAGTATAACGGTCCAATTTGATGCCTGAGGAATGCTCAGTTCTATGCGGAGACAAGTTTTCCTCGTTTTGTGCAATTTTGAGCTTAACTTGGTCTATTGGCTTCTTTACCTAACGAAACGTTGTCCAAAAGCTAAACTAGCAAGTTAAGACTTCTAAGAACACTAAATAGAGTATAACGGTCCAATTTGATGCCTTAGGAATTCTCAATTCTATGCATGGACAAGTTTTTTGCGTTTCGTGCAATTTTGAACTTAACTTGGTCTATTGGCTTCTTTAGCTAACGAAACGTTGTCCAAAATCTAAACTAGCAAGTTAAGACTTCTAAGAACACTAAATCGAGTATAACAGAATGCTCAGTTCTATGCGTAGACAAGTTTTCCTCGTTTTGTGCAATTTTGAGCTTAACTTGGTCTATTGCCTTCTTTACATAACGAAACGTTGTCCAAAAGCTAAACTAGGACCTTAAGACTTCTAAGAACAGTAAATAGAATATAACGGTCCAATTTGATGTCTTAGGAATGCTCAATTCTATGCATGGACAAGTTTTTCACGTTTCGTGCAATTTTGACCTTAACTTGGTCTATTGGTTTCTTTACCTAACGAAACGTTGTCCAAAAGCTAAACTAGCAAGTTAAGACTTCTAAGAACACTAAATAGAGTATAACGGTTCAATTTGATGCCTTAGAAATGCTCAATTATATGCATGGACAAGTTTTTCACGTTTCGTGCAATTTTGACCTTAACTTGGTCTATTGTTCTCTTTACCTAACGAAACGTTGTCCAAAGTCTAAACTAGCAAGTTAAGACTTCTAAGAACACTAAATAGAGTATAACGGTCCAATTTGATGACTGGGGAATGCTCAGTTCTATGCGTAGACAAGTTTTCCTCGTTTTGTACAATTTTGAGCTTAACTTGGTCTATTGGCTTCTTTACCTAACGAAACGTTGTCCAAAAGCTAAACTAGCAAGTTAAGACTTCTAAGAACACTAAATAGAGTATAACGGTCCAATTTGATGCCTTAGGAATGCTCAATTCTATGGATGGACAAGTTTTTCGCCTTTCGTGCAATTTTGAACTTAACTTGGTCTATTGGCTTCTTTACCAAACGAAACGTTGTCCAAAAGCTAAACTAGCAACTTAAGACTTCTAAAAACACTAAATAGAGTATAACGGTCCAATTTGATGCCTGAGGAATGCTAAGTTCTATGCGTATACAAGTTTTCCTCGTTTTGTGCAATTTTGAGCTTAACTTGGTCTATTGGCTTCTTTACCTAACGAAACGTTGTCCAAAAGCTAAACTAGCAAGTTAAGACTTCTAAGAATACTAAATAGAGTATAACGGTCCAATTTGATGCCTTAGGAACGCTCAATTCTATGGATGGACAAGTTTTTCGGCTTTCGTGCAATTTTGAACTTAACTTGGTCTATTGGCTTCTTTACCAAACGAATCGTTGTCCAAAAGCTAAACTAGCAACTTAAGACTTCTAAGAACACTAAATAGAGTATAACAGTCCAATGTGATGCCTGAGTAATGCTCAGTTCTATGCGTAGACAAGTTTTCCTCGTTTTGTGCAATTTTGAGCTTAACTTGGTCTATTGGCTTCTTTACCTAACGAAACGTTTTCCAAAAGCTAAACTAGCAAGTTAAACTTCTAAGAACACTAAATAGAGTATAACGGTCCAATTTGACGCCTTAGGAATGCACAATTCCATGCATGGACAAGTTTTTCACGTTTCGTGCAATTTTGACCTTAACTCGGTCTATTGGTTTCTATACCTAACGAAACGTTGTCCAAAAGCTAAACTAGCACGTTAAGACTTCTAAGAACACTAAATAGAGAGTATAACGGTGCAATTTGATGCCTTAGGAATGCTCAATTCTATGCATGGACATATTTTTTACGTTTCGTGCAATTTTGAACTTGACTTGGTCTATTGGTTTCTTTACCTAAAGAAATGTTGTCCAAAAGCTAAACTAGCAAGTTAAGACTTCTAAGAACACTAAATAGAGTATAACGGTCAAATTTGATGCCTGAGGAATGCTCAGTTCTATGCGTAGATAAGTTTTCCTCGTTTTGTGCAATTTTGAGCTTAACTTCGTATATTGGCTTCTTTACCTAACGAAACGTTGTCCAAAAGCTAAACTAGCAAGTTAAGACTTCTAAGAACACTAAATAGAGTATAACGGTCCAATTTGATGCCTTAGGAATGCTCAATTCTATGCATAGACAAGTTTTTCGCGTTTCGTGCAATTTTGAACTTAACCTTGTCTATTGGCTTCTTTACCTAACGAAACGTTGTCCAAAAGCTAAACTAGCAAGTTAAGACTTCTAAGAACACTAAATAGAGTATAACGGTCCAATTTGATGCCTGGGGAATGCTCAGTTCTATGCGTAGACAAGTTTTCCTCGTTTTGTGCAATTTTGAGCTTAACTTGGTCTATTGGCTTCTTTACCTAACGAAACGTTGTCCAAAAGCTAAAGTAGCAAGTTAAGACTTCTAAGAACACTAAATAGAGTATAACGGTCCAATTTGATGCCTTAGGAATGCTCAATTCTATGGATGGACAAGTTTTTCGCGCTTCGAGCAATTTTGAACTTAACTTGGTCTATTGGCTTCTTTACCAAATGAAACGTTGTCCAAAAGCTAAACTAGCAACTTAAGACTTCTAAGAACCATAAATAGAGTATAACGGTCCAATTTGATGCCTGGGGAATGCTCAGTTCTATGCGTAGACAAGTTTTCCTCGTTTTGTGCAATTTTGAGCTTAACTTGGTCTATTGGCTTCTTTACCTAACGAAACGTTGTCCAAAAGCTAAACTAACAAGTTAAGACTTCTAAGAACACTAAATAGAGTATAACGGTCCAATTTGATGACTTAGGAATGCTCAATTCTATGAATGGACAAGTTTTTCGCGTTTCGTGCAATTTTGAACTTAACTTGGTCTATTGGCTTCTTTACCTAACGAAACGTTGTCCAAAAGCTAAAATAGCAAGTTAAGACTTCTAAGCACACTAAATAGAGTATAACGGTCCAATTTGATGCCAGAGGAATGCTCAGTTCTATGCGTAGATAAGTTTTCCTCGTTTTGCGCAATTTTGAGCTGAACTTGGTCTATTGGCCTCTTTACCTAACGACACGTTGTCCAAAAGCTAAACTAGCAAGTTAAGACTTCTAAGAACACTAAATAGAGTATAACGGTCCAATTTGATGCCTTAGGAATGCTCAATTCTATGGATGGACAAGTTTTTCGCCTTTCGTGCAATTTTGAACTTAACTTGGTCTATTGGCTTTTTTACCAAACGAAACGTTGTCCAAAAGCTAAACTAGCAACTTAAGAATTCTAAGAACACTAAATAGAGTATAACGGTCCAATTTGATGCCTGAGGAATGCTCAGTTCTATGCGTAGACAAGTTTTCCTCGTTTTGTGCAATTTTGAGCTTAACTTGGTCTATTGGCTTCTTTACCTAACGAAACGTTGTCCAAAAGCTAAACTAGCAAGTTAAGACTTCTAAGAACACTAAATAGAGTATAACGGTCCAATTTGATGACTTAGGAATGCTCAATTCTATGGATGTACAAGTTTTTCACGTTTCGTGCAATTTTGAACTTAACTTGGTCTATTGGTTTCTTTACCTAACGAAACGTTGTCCAAAAGCTAAAATAGCAAGTTAAGACTTCTAAGCACACTAAATAGAGTATAACGGTCCAATTTGATGCCAGAGTAATGCTCAGTTCTATGCGTAGATAAGTTTTCCTCGTTTTGCGCAATTTTGAGCTTAACTTGGTCTATTGGCCTCTTTACCTAACGACACGTTGTCCAAAAGCTAAACTAGCAAGTTAAGACTTCTAAGAACACTAAATAGAATATAACGGTCCAATTTGATGCCTTAGGAATGCTCAATTCTATGCATGGACAAGTTTTTCACGTTTCGTGCAATTTTGACCTTAACTTGGTTTATTGGTTTCTTTACCTAACGAAACGTTGTCCAAAAGCTAAACTAGCAAGTTAAGACTTCTAAGAACACTAAATAGAGTATAACGGTGCAATTTGATGCCTTAGGAATGCTCAATTCTATGCATGGACAAGTTTTTCACCTTTCGTGCAATTTTGAACTTAACTTGGTCTATTGGCTTCTTTACCTAACGAAACATTGTCCAAAAGCTAAATTAGCAAGTTAAGACTTCTAATAACACTAAATAGAGTATAACGGTCCAATTTGATGCCTTAGGAATGCTCAATTCTATGCATGGACAAGGTTTTCACGTTTCGTGCAATTTTGAACTTAACTTGGTCTATTGGTTTCTTTACCAAACGAAACGTTGTCCAAAAGCTAAACTAGTCAGTTAAGACTTCTAAGAACACTAAATAGAGTATAACGGTCCAATTTGATGCCTGAGGAATGCTCAGTTCTATGCGTAGACAAGTTTTCCTCGTTTTGTGCAATTTTGAGCTTAACTTGGTCTATTGGCTTCCTTACCTAACGAAACGTTGTCCAAAAGCTAAACTAGCAAGTTAAGACTTCTAAGAACACTAAATAGAGTATAACGGTCCAATTTGATGCCTTAGGAATTCTCAATTCTATGCATGGACAAGTTTTTTGCGTTTCGTGCAATTTTGAACTTAACTTGGTCTATTGGCTTCTTTAGCTAACGAAACGTTGTCCAAAATCTAAACTAGCAAGTTAAGACTTCTAAGAACACTAAATCGAGTATAACAGAATGCTCAGTTCTATGTGTAGACAAGTTTTCCTCGTTTTGTGCAATTTTGAGCTTAACTTGGTCTATTGCCTTCTTTACATAACGAAACGTTGTCCAAAAGCTAAACTAGCAACTTAAGACTTCTAAGAACACTAAATAGAATATAACGGTCCAATTTGATGTCTTAGGAATGCTCAATTCTATGCATGGACAAGTTTTTCACGTTTCGTGCAATTTTGACCTTAACTTGGTCTATTGGTTTCTTTGCCTAACGAAACGTTGTCCAAAAGCTAAACTAGCAAGTTAAGACTTCTAAGAACACTAAATAGAGTATAACGGTCCAATTTGATGCCTGAGGAATGCTCAGTTCTATGCGTAGACAAGTTTTCCTCGTTTTGTGCAATTTTGAGCTTAACTTGGTCTATTGGCTTCCTTACCTAACGAAACGTTGTCCAAAAGCTAAACTAGCAAGTTAAGACTTCTAAGAACACTAAATAGAGTATAACGGTCCAATTTGATGCCTTAGGAATTCTCAATTCTATGCATGGACAAGTTTTTTGCGTTTCGTGCAATTTTGAACTTAACTTGGTCTATTGGCTTCTTTAGCTAACGAAACGTTGTCCAAAATCTAAACTAGCAAGTTAAGACTTCTAAGAACACTAAATCGAGTATAACAGAATGCTCAGTTCTATGTGTAGACAAGTTTTCCTCGTTTTGTGCAATTTTGAGCTTAACTTGGTCTATTGCCTTCTTTACATAACGAAACGTTGTCCAAAAGCTAAACTAGCAACTTAAGACTTCTAAGAACACTAAATAGAATATAACGGTCCAATTTGATGTCTTAGGAATGCTCAATTCTATGCATGGACAAGTTTTTCACGTTTCGTGCAATTTTGACCTTAACTTGGTCTATTGGTTTCTTTGCCTAACGAAACGTTGTCCAAAAGCTAAACTAGCAAGTTAAGACTTCTAAGAACACTAAATAGAGTATAACGGTTCAATTTGATGCCTTAGGAATGCTCAATTATATGCATGGACAAGTTTTTCACGTTTCGTGCAATTTTGACCTTAACTTGGTCTATTGGTCTCTTTACCTAACGAAACGTTGTCCAAAGTCTAAACTAGCAAGTTAAGACTTCTAAGAACACTAAATACAGTATAACGGTCCAATTTGATGCCTGGGGAATGCTCAGTTCTATGCGTAGACAAGTTTTCCTCGTTTTGTGCAATTTTGAGCTTAACTTGGTCTATTGGCTTCTTTACCTAACGAAACGTTGTCCAAAAGCTAAACTAGCAAGTTAAGACTTCTAAGAACACTAAATAGAGTATAACGGTCCAATTTGATGCCTTAGGAATGCTCAATTCTATGGATGGACAAGTTTTTCGCCTTTCGTGCAATTTTGAACTTAACTTGGTCTATTGGCTTCTTTACCAAACGAAACGTTGTCCAAAAGCTAAACTAGCAACTTAAGACTTCTAAGAACACTAAATAGAGTATAACGGTCCAATTTGATGCCTGAGGAATGCTAAGTTCTATGCGTATACAAGTTTTCCTCGTTTTGTGCAATTTTGAGCTTAACTTGGTCTATTGGCTTCTTTACCTAACGAAACGTTGTCCAAAAGCGAAACTAGCAAGTTAAGACTTCTAAGAATACTAAATAGAGTATAACGGTCCAATTTGATGCCTTAGGAATGCTCAATTCTATGGATGGACAAGTTTTTCGGCTTTCGTGCAATTTTGAACTTAACCTGGTCTATTGGCTTCTTTACCAAACGAAACGTTGTCCAAAAGCTAAACTAGCAACTTAAGACTTCCAAGAACACTAAATAGAGTATAACAGTCCAATGTGATGCCTGAGTAATGCTCAGTTCTATGCGTAGACAAGTTTTCCTCGTTTTGTGCAATTTTGAGCTTAACTTGGTCTATTGGCTTCTTTACCTAACGAAACGTTTTCCAAAAGATAAACTAGCAAGTTAAACTTCTAAGAACACTAAATAGAGTATAACGGTCCAATTTGACGTCTTAGGAATGCACAATTCCATGCATGGACAAGTTTTTCACGTTTCGTGCAATTTTGACCTTAACTTGGTCTATTGGTTTCTTTACCTAACGAAACATTGTCCAAAAGCGAAACTAGCAAGTTAAGACTTCTAAGAACACTAAATAGAGAGTATAACGGTGCAATTTGATGCCTTAGGAATGCTCAATTCTATGCATGGACATATTTTTTACGTTTCGTGCAATTTTGAACTTAACTTGGTCTATTGGTTTCTTTACCTAAAGAAATGTTGTCCAAAAGCTAAACTAGCAAGTTAAGACTTCTAAGAACACTAAATAGAGTATAACGGTCCAATTTGATGCCTGAGGAATGCTCAGTTCTATGCGTAGATAAGTTTTCCTCGTTTTGTGCAATTTTGAGCTTAACTTGGTATATTGGCTTCTTTACCTAACGAAACGTTAGCCAAAAGCTAAACTAGCAAGTTAAGACTTCTAAGAACACTAAATAGAGTATAACGGTCCAATTTGATGCCTTAGGAATGCTCAATTCTATGCATAGACAAGTTTTTCGCGTTTCGTGCAATTTTGAACTTAACCTTGTCTATTGACTTCTTTACCTAACGAAACGTTGTCCAAAAACTAAACTAGCAAGTTAAGACTTCTAAGAACACTAAATAGAGTATAACGGTCTAATTTGATGCCTGGGGAATGCTCAGTTCTATGCGTAGACAAGTTTTCCTCGTTTTGTGCAATTTTGAGCTTAACTTGGTCTATTGGCTTCTTTACCTAACGAAACGTTGTCCAAAAGCTAAAGTAGCAAGTTAAGACTTCTAAGAACACTAAATAGAGTATAACGGTCCAATTTGATGCCTTAGGAATGCTCAATTCTATGGATGGACAAGTTTTTCGCGCTTCGAGCAATTTTGAACTTAACTTGGTCTATTGGCTTCTTTACCAAACGAAACGTTGTCCAAAAGCTAAACTAGCAACTTAAGACTTCTAAGAACAATAAATAGACTATAACGGTCCAATTTGATGCCTGGGGAATGCTCAGTTCTATGCGTAGACAAGTTTTCCTCGTTTTGTGCAATTTTGAGCTTAACTTGGTCTATTGGCTTCTTTACCTAACGAAACGTTGTCCAAAAGCTAAACTAGCAAGTTAAGACTTCTAAGAACACTAAATAGAGTATAACGGTCCAATTTGATGACTTAGGAATGCTCAATTCTATGGATGGACAAGTTTTTCGCGTTTCGTGCAATTTTGAACTTAACTTGGTCTATTGGCTTCTTTACCTAACGAAACGTTGTCCAAAAGCTAAAATAGCAAGTTAAGACTTCTAAGCACACTAAATAGAGTATAACGGTCCAATTTGATGCCAGAGGAATGCTCAGTTCTATGCGTAGATAAGTTTTCCTCGTTTTGCGCAATTTTGAGCTTAACTTGGTCTATTGGCCTCTTTACCTAACGACACGTTGTCCAAAAGCTAAACTAGCAAGTTAAGACTTCTAAGAACACTAAATAGAGTATAACGGTCGAATTTGATGCCTTAGGAATGCTCAATTCTATGCATGGACAAGTTTTTCACGTTTCGTGCAATTTTGAACTGAACTTGGTCTATTGGTTTCTTTACCTAACGAAATGTTGTCCAAAAGCTAAACTAGCAAGTTAAGACTTCTAAGAACACTAAATAGAGTATAACGGTCCAATGTGATGCCTGAGGAATGCTCAGTTCTATGCGTAGACAAGTTTTCCTCGTTTTGTGCAATTTTGAGCTTAACTTGATCTGTTGGCTTTTTTACCTAACGAAACGTTGTCCAAAAGCTAGACTAGCAAGTTAAACTTCTAAGAACACTAAATAGAGTCTAACGGTCTAATTTGATGCCCTAGGAATGCTCAATTCCATGCATGGACAAGTTTTTCACGTTTCGTGCAATTTTGACCTTAACTTGGTCTATTGGTTTCTTTACCTAACGAAACGTTGTCCAAAAGCTAAACTAGCAACTTAAGACTTCTAAGAACACTAAATAGAGTGTAACGGTGCAATTTGATGCCTTAGGAATTGTCAATTCTATGCATGGACAAGTTTTTCGCGTTTCGTGCAATTTTGAACTTAACCTTGTCTATTGGCTTCTTTACCTAACGAAACGCTGTCCAAAAGTTAAACTAGCAAGTTAAGACTTCTAAGAACACTAAATAGAGTATAACTTTCCAATTTGATGCCTGAGGAATGCTCAGTTCTATGCGTAGACAAGTTTTCCTCGTTTTGTGCAATTTTGAGCTTAACTTGGTCTATTGGCTTCTTTACCTAACGAAACGTTGTCCAAAAGCTAAATTAGCAAGTTAAGACTTCTAAGAACACTAAATAGAGTATAACGGTCCAATTTGATGCCTTGGGAATGCTCAATTCTATGCATGGACAAGTTTTTCACGTTTCGTGCAATTTTGACCTTAACTTGGTCTATTGGTTTCTTTACCTAACGAAACGTTGTCCAAAAGCTAAACTAGCAAGTTAAGACTTCTAAGAACACTAAATAGAGTATAACGGTTCAATTTGATGCCTTAAGAATGCTCAATTATATGCATGGACAAGTTTTTCACATTTCGTGCAATTTTGAACTTAACTTGGTCTATTGGCTTCTTTACCTAACGAAACGTTGTCCAAAAGCTAAACTAGCAAGTTAAGACTTCTAAGAACACTAAATAGAGTATAACGGTCCAATTTGATGCCTAAGGAATGCTCAGTTCTATGCGTAGACAAGTTTTCCTCGTTTTGTGCAATTTTGAGCTTAACTTGGTCTGTTGGCTTCTTTACCTAACGACACGTTGTCCAAAAGCTAAACTAGCAAGTTAAGACTTCTAAGAACACTAAATAGAGTATAACGGTCCAATGTGATGCCTGAGGAATGCTCAGTTCTATGCGTAGACAAGTTTTCCTCGTTTTGTGCAATTTTGAGCTTAACTTGGTCTATTGGCTTCTTTACCTAACGAAACGTTGTCCAAAAGCTAAACTAGCAAGTTAAGACTTCTAAGAACACTAAATAGAGTATAACGGTCCAATTTGATGCCTTAGGAATTGTCAATTCTATGCATGGACAAGTTTTTCGCGTTTCGTGCAATTTTGAACTTAACCTTGTCTATTGGCTTCTTTACCTAACGAAACCCTGTCCAAAAGTTAAACTAGCAAGTTAAGACTTCTAAGAACACTAAATAGAGTATAACTTTCCAATTTGATGCCTGAGGAATGCTCAGTTCTATGCGTAGACAAGTTTTCCTCGTTTTGTGCAATTTTGAGCTTAACTTGGTCTATTGGCTTCTTTACCTAACGAAACGTTGTCCAAAAGCTAAACTAGCAAGTTAAACTTCTAAGAACACTAAATAGAGTCTAACGGTCTAATTTGATGCCCTAGGAATGCTCAATTCCATGCATGGACAAGTTTTTCACGTTTCGTGCAATTTTGACCTTAACTTGGTCTATTGGTTTCTTTACCTAACGAAACGTTGTCCAAAAGCTAAACTAGCAAGTTAAGACTTCTAAGAACACTAAATAGAGTATAACGGTGCAATTTGATGCCTTAGGAATTGTCAATTCTATGCATGGACAAGTTTTTCGCGTTTCGTGCAATTTTGAACTTAACCTTGTCTATTGACTTCTTTACCTAACGAAACGCTGTCCAAAAGTTAAACTAGCAAGTTAAGACTTCTAAGAACACTAAATAGAGTATAACTTTCCAATTTGATGCCTGAGGAATGCTCAGTTCTATGCGTAGACAAGTTTTCCTCGTTTTGTGCAATTTTGAGCTTAACTTGGTCTATTGGCTTCTTTACCTAACGAAACGTTGTCCAAAAGCTAAATTAGCAAGTTAAGACTTCTAAGAACACTAAATAGAGTATAACGGTCCAATTTGATGCCTTGGGAATGCTCAATTCTATGCATGGACAAGTTTTTCACGTTTCGTGCAATTTTGACCTTAACTTGGTCTATTGGTTTCTTTACCTAACGAAACGCTGTCCAAAAGCTAAACTAGCAAGTTAAGACTTCTAAGAACACTAAATAGAGTATAACGGTTCAATTTGATGCCTTAGGAATGCTCAATTATATGCATGGACAAGTTTTTCACGTTTCGTGCAATTTTGAACTTAACTTGGTCTATTGGCTTCTTTACCTAACGAAACGTTGTCCAAAAGCTAAACTAGCAAGTTAAGACTTCTAAGAACACTAAATAGAGTATAACGGTCCAATTTGATGCCTAAGGAATGCTCAGTTCTATGCGTAGACAAGTTTTCCTCGTTTTGTGCAATTTTGAGCTTAACTTGGTCTGTTGGCTTCTTTACCTAACGACACGTTGTCCAAAAGCTAAACTAGCAAGTTAAGACTTCTAAGAACACTAAATAGAGTATAACGGTCCAATGTGATGCCTGAGGAATGCTCAGTTCTATGCGTAGACAAGTTTTCCTCGTTTTGTGCAATTTTGAGCTTAACTTGGTCTATTGGCTTCTTTACATAACGAAACGTTGTCCAAAAGCTAAACTAGCAAGTTAAGACTTCTAAGAACACTAAATAGAGTATAACGGTCCAATTTGATGACTTAGGAATTCTCAATTCTATGGATGGACAAGTTTTTCGCGTTTCGTGCAATTTTGAACTTAACTTGGTCTATTGCCCTCTTTACCTAACGAAACGTTGTCCAAAAGCTAAAATAGCAAGTTAAGACTTCTAAGCACACTAAATAGAGTATAACGGTCCAATTTGACGCCTGAGGAATGCTCAGTTCTATGCGTAGATAAGTTTTCCTCGTTTTCTGCAATTTTGAGCTTAACTTGGTCTATTGGCTTCTTTACCTAACGAAACGTTGTCCAAAAGCTAAACTAGCAAGTTAAGACTTCTAAGAACACTAAATAGAGTATAACGTCCAATTTGATTCCTTAGGAATGCTCAATTCTATGCATGGACAAGTTTTTCGCGTTTCGTGCATCTTTGAACTTAACCTTGTCTATTGGCTTCTTTACCTAACGAAACATTGTCCAAAAGCTAAACTAGCAAGTTAAGACTTCTAAGAACACCAAATAGAGTATAATGGTCCAATTTGATGCCTGGGGAATGATCAGTTCTATGCGTAGACAAGTTTTCCTCATTTTGTGCAATTTTGAGCTTAACTTGGTCTATTGGCTTCTTTACCTAACGAAACGTTGTCCAAAAGCTAAACTAGCAAGTTAAGACTTCTAAGAACACTAAATAGAGTATAACGGTCCAATTTGATGCCTTAGGAATGCTCAATTCTATGGATGGACAAGTTTTTTGCGTTTCGTGCAATTTTGAACTTAACTTGGTCTATTGGCTTTTTTACCAAACGAAAAATTGTCCAAAAGCTAAACTAGCAACTTAAGACTTCTAAGAACACTAAATAGAGTATAACGGTCCAATTTGATGCCTAAGGAATGCTCAGTTCTATGCGTAGACAAGTTTTCCTCGTTTTGTGCAATTTTGAGCTTAACTTGGTCTGTTGGCTTCTTTACCTAACGAAACGTTGTCCAAAAGCTAAACTAGCAAGTTAAGACTTCTAAGAACACTAAATAGAGTATAACGGTCCAATTTGATGACTTAGGAATGTTCAATTCTATGGATGGACAAGTTTTTTGCGTTTCATGCAATTTTGAACTTAACTGGTCTATTGGCTTCTTTACCTAATGAAACGTTGTCCAAAAGCTAAAATAGCAAGGTAAGACTTCTAAGCATACTAAATAGAGTATAACGATCCAATTTGATGCCTGAGGAATGCTCAGTTCTATGCGTAGATAAGTTTTCCTCGTTTGGTGCAATTTTGAGCTTAACTTGGTCTATTGGCTTCTTTACCTAACGACACGTTGTCCAAAAGCTATACTAGCAAGTTAAGACTTCTAAGAACACTAAATAGAGTATAACGGTCCAATGTGATGCCTGAGGAATGCTCAGTTCTACGCGTAGACAAGTTTTCCTCGTTTTGTGCAATTTTGAGCTAAACTTGATCTATTGGCTTCTTTACCTAAGCAAACGTTGTCCAAAAGCTAAACTAGCAAGTTAAACTTCTAAGAACACTAAATAGAGTCTAACGGTCCAATTTGATGCCCTAGGAATGCTCAATTCCATGGATGGACAAGTTTTTCGCGTTTCGTGCAATTTTGAACTTAACTTGGTTTATTGGCTTCTTTACCAAACGAAACATTGTCCAAAAGCAAAACTAGCAACTTAAGACTTCTAAGAAAACTAAATAGAGTATAACGGTCCAATTTGATGCCTAAGGAATGCTCAGTTCTATGCGTAGACAAGTTTTCCTCGTTTTGTGCAATTTTGAGCTTAACTTGGTCTGTTGGCTTCTTTACCTAACGAAACGTTGTCCAAAAGCTAAACTAGCAAGTTAAGACTTCTAAGAACACTAAATAGAGTATAACGGTCCAATTTGATGACTTAGGAATGCTCAATTCTATGGATGGATAAGTTTTTCGCGTTTCGTGCAATTTTGAACTTAAATTGGTCTATTGGCTTCTTTACCTAATGAAACGTTGTCCAAAAGCTAAAATAGCAAGTTAAGACTTCTAAGCAGACTAAATAGAGTATAACGGTCCAATTTGATGCCTGAGGAATGCTCAGTTCTATGCGTAGATAAGTTTTCCTCGTTTTCTGCAATTTTGAGCTTAACTTGGTCTATTGTCTTCTTTACCTAACGAAACGTTGTCCAAAAGCTAAACTAGCAAGTTAAGACTTCTAAGAACACTAAATAGAGTATAACGGTCCAATTTGATGCCTTAGGAATGCTCAATTCTATGGATGGACAAGTTTTTCGCGTTTCGTGCAATTTTGAACTTAACTTGGTCTATTGGCTTCTTTACCAAACTAAACATTGTCCAAAAGCTAAACTAGCAACTTAAGACTTCTAAGAACACTAAATAGAGTATAACGGTCCAATTTGATGCCTGGGGAATGCTCAGTTCTATGCGTAGAAAAGTTTTCCTCGTTTTCTGCAATTTTGAGCTTAACTTGGTCTATTGGCTTCTTTACCTAACGAAACGTTGTCCAAAAGCTAAACTAGCAAGTTAAGACTTCTAAGAACACTAAATAGAGTATAACGTCTAATTTGATTCTTTAGGAATGCTCAATTCTATGCATGGACAAGTTTTTCGCGTTTCGTGCAATTTTGAACTTAACCGTGTCTATTGGCTTCTTTACCTAACGAAACATTGTCCAAAAGCTAAACTAGCAAGTTAAGACTTCTAAGAACACTAAATAGAGTATAACGGTCCAATTTGATGCCTGGGGAATGCTCAGCTCTATGCGTAGAAAAGTTTTCCTCGTTTTGTGTAATTTTGAGCTTAACTTGGTCTATTGGCTTCTTTACCTAACGAAACGTTGTCCAAAAGCTAAACTAGCAAGTTAAGACTTCTAAGAACACTAAATAGAGTATAACGGTCCAATTTGATGCCTTAGGAATGCTCAATTCTATGGATGGACAAGTTTTTCGCGTTTCGTGCAATTTTGAACTTAACTTGGTCCATTGGCTTCTTTACCAAACGAAACATTGTCCAAAACCTAAACTAGCAACTTAATACTTCTAAGAACACTAAATAGAGTATAACGGTCCAATTTGATGACTTAGGAATGCTCAATTCTATGGATGGACAAGTTTTTCGCGTTTCGTGCAATTTTGAACTTAACTTGGTCTGTTGGGTTCTTTACCTAACGAAACGTTGTCCAAAAGCTAAACTAGCAAGTTAAGACTTCTAAGAACACTAAATATAGTATAACGGTCCAATTTGATGACTTAGGAATGCTCAATTCTATGGATGGACAAGTTTTTCGCGTTTCGTGCAATTTTGAACTTAACTTGGTCTATTGGCTTCTTTACCTAATGAAACGTTGTCCAAAAGCTAAAATAGCAAGTTAAGAGTTCAAAGCACACTAAATAGAGTATAACGGTCCAATTTGATGCCTGAGTAATGCTCAGTTCTATGCGTAGATAAGTTTTCCTCGTTTGGTGCAATTTTGAGCTTAACTTGGTCTATTGGCTTCTTTACCTAACGACACGTTGTCCAAAAGCTAAACTAGCAAGTTAAGACTTCTAAGAACACTAAATAGAGTATAATGGTCCAATTTGATGCCTTAGGAATGCTCAATTCTATGCATGGACGAGTTTTTCACGTTTCGTGCAATTATGCCCTTAACTTGGTCTATTGGTTTCTTTACCTAACGAAACGTTGTCCAAAAGCTAAAATAGCAAGTTAAGACTTCTACGAACACTAAATAGAGTATAACGGCTCAATTTGATGCCTTAGGAATGCTCAATTATATGCATGGACAAGTTTTTCACGTTTCGTGCAATTTTGAACTTAACTTGGTCTATTGGCTTCTTTACCTAACGAAACGTTGTCCAAAAGCTAAACTAGCAAGTTAAACTTCTAAGAACACTAAATAGAGTCTAACGGTCCAATTTGATGCCCTAGGAATGCTCAATTCCATGCATGGACAAGTTTATCACGTTTCGTGCAATTTTGACCTTAACTTGGTCTATTGGTTTCTTTACCTAACGAAACGTTGTCCAAAAGCTAAACTAGCAAGTTAAGACTTCTAAGAACACTAAATAGAGTATAACGGTGCAATTTGATGCCTTAGGAATGCTCAATTCTATGCATGGACATGTTTTTTACGTTTGGTGCAATTTTGAACTTAACTTGGTCTATTGGTTTCTTTACCTAAAGAAACGTTGTCCAAAAGCTAAACTAGCAAGTTAAGACTTCTAAGAACACTAAATAGAGTATAACGGTCCAATTTGTTACCTGAGGAATGCTCAGTTCTATGCGTAGACAAGTTTTCCTCGTTTTGTGCAATTTTGAGCTTAACTTGGTCTATTGGCTTCTTTACCTAACGAAACGTTGTCCAAAAGCTAAACTAGCAAGTTAAGACTTCTAAGAACACTAAATAGAGTATAACGGTGCAATTTGATGCCTGAGTAATGCTCAGTTCTATGCGTAGATAAGTTTTCCTCGTTTGGTGCAATTTTGAGCTTAACTTGGTCTATTGGCTTCTTAACCTAATGACACGTTGTCCAAAAGCTAAACTAGCAAGTTAAGACTTCTAAGAAAACTAAATAGAGTATCACGGTCCAATGTGATGCCTGAGGAATGCTCAGTTCTATGCGTAGACAAGTTTTCCTCGTTTTGTGCAATTTTGAGCTAAACTTGATCTATTGGCTTCTTTACCTAACCAAACGTTGTCCAAAAGCTAAACTAGCAAGTTAAACTTCTAAGAACACTAAATAGAGTCTAACGGTCCAATTTGATGCTCTAGGAATGCTCAATTCCATGGATGGACAAGTTTTTCGCGTTTCGTGCAATTTTGAACTTAACTTGGTCTATTGGCTTCTTTACCAAACGAAACATTGTCCAAAAGCTAAACTAGCAACTTAAAACTTCTAAGAACACTAAATAGAGTATAACGGTCCAATTTGATGCCTGGGGAATGCTCAGCTCTATGCGTAGAAAAGTTTTCCTCGTTTTGTGTAATTTTGAGCTTAACTTGGTCTATTGGCTTCTTTACCTAACGAAACGTTGTCCAAAAGCTAAACTAGCAAGTTAAGACTTCTAAGAACACTAAATAGAGTATAACGGTCCAATTTGATGCCTTAGGAATGCTCAATTCTATGGATGGACAAGTTTTTCGCGTTTCGTGCAATTTTGAACTTAACTTGGTCCATTGGCTTCTTTACCAAACGAAACATTGTCCAAAACCTAAACTAGCAACTTAAGACTTCTAAGAACACTAAATAGAGTATAACGGTCCAATTTGATGACTTAGGAATGCTCAATTCTATGGATGGACAAGTTTTTCGCGTTTCGTGCAATTTTGAACTTAACTTGGTCTGTTGGGTTCTTTACCTAACGAAACGTTGTCCAAAAGCTAAACTAGCAAGTTAAGACTTCTAAGAACACTAAATATAGTATAACGGTCCAATTTGATGACTTAGGAATGCTCAATTCTATGGATGGACAAGTTTTTCGCGTTTCGTGCAATTTTGAACTTAACTTGGTCTATTGGCTTCTTTACCTAATGAAACGTTGTCCAAAAGCTAAAATAGCAAGTTAAGAGTTCAAAGCACACTAAATAGAGTATAACGGTCCAATTTGATGCCTGAGTAATGCTCAGTTCTATGCGTAGATAAGTTTTCCTCGTTTGGTGCAATTTTGAGCTTAACTTGGTCTATTGGCTTCTTTACCTAACGACACGTTGTCCAAAAGCTAAACTAGCAAGTTAAGACTTCTAAGAACACTAAATAGAGTATAATGGTCCAATTTGATGCCTTAGGAATGCTCAATTCTATGCATGGACGAGTTTTTCACGTTTCGTGCAATTATGCCCTTAACTTGGTCTATTGGTTTCTTTACCTAACGAAACGTTGTCCAAAAGCTAAAATAGCAAGTTAAGACTTCTACGAACACTAAATAGAGTATAACGGCTCAATTTGATGCCTTAGGAATGCTCAATTATATGCATGGACAAGTTTTTCACGTTTCGTGCAATTTTGAACTTAACTTGGTCTATTGGCTTCTTTACCTAACGAAACGTTGTCCAAAAGCTAAACTAGCAAGTTAAACTTCTAAGAACACTAAATAGAGTCTAACGGTCCAATTTGATGCCCTAGGAATGCTCAATTCCATGCATGGACAAGTTTATCACGTTTCGTGCAATTTTGACCTTAACTTGGTCTATTGGTTTCTTTACCTAACGAAACGTTGTCCAAAAGCTAAACTAGCAAGTTAAGACTTCTAAGAACACTAAATAGAGTATAACGGTGCAATTTGATGCCTTAGGAATGCTCAATTCTATGCATGGACATGTTTTTTACGTTTGGTGCAATTTTGAACTTAACTTGGTCTATTGGTTTCTTTACCTAAAGAAACGTTGTCCAAAAGCTAAACTAGCAAGTTAAGACTTCTAAGAACACTAAATAGAGTATAACGGTCCAATTTGTTACCTGAGGAATGCTCAGTTCTATGCGTAGACAAGTTTTCCTCGTTTTGTGCAATTTTGAGCTTAACTTGGTCTATTGGCTTCTTTACCTAACGAAACGTTGTCCAAAAGCTAAACTAGCAAGTTAAGACTTCTAAGAACACTAAATAGAGTATAACGGTGCAATTTGATGCCTGAGTAATGCTCAGTTCTATGCGTAGATAAGTTTTCCTCGTTTGGTGCAATTTTGAGCTTAACTTGGTCTATTGGCTTCTTTACCTAATGACACGTTGTCCAAAAGCTAAACTAGCAAGTTAAGACTTCTAAGAAAACTAAATAGAGTATCACGGTCCAATGTGATGCCTGAGGAATGCTCAGTTCTATGCGTAGACAAGTTTTCCTCGTTTTGTGCAATTTTGAGCTAAACTTGATCTATTGGCTTCTTTACCTAACCAAACGTTGTCCAAAAGCTAAACTAGCAAGTTAAACTTCTAAGAACACTAAATAGAGTCTAACGGTCCAATTTGATGCTCTAGGAATGCTCAATTCCATGGATGGACAAGTTTTTCGCGTTTCGTGCAATTTTGAACTTAACTTGGTCTATTGGCTTCTTTACCAAACGAAACATTGTCCAAAAGCTAAACTAGCAACTTAAAACTTCTAAGAACACTAAATAGAGTATAACGGTCCAATTTGATGCCTAAGGAATGCTTAGTTCTATGCGTAGACAAGTTTTCCTCGTTTTGTGCAATTTTGAGCTTAACTTGGTCTGTTGGCTTTTTTACCTAACGAAACGTTGTCGAAAAGCTAAACTAGCAAGTTAAGACTTCTAAGAACACTAAATAGAGTATAACGGTCCAATTTGATGACTTAGGAATGCTCAATTCTATGGATGGACAAGTTTTTCGCGTTTCGTGCAATTTTGAACTTAACTTGGTCTGTTGGGTTCTTTACCTAACGAAACGTTGTCCAAAAGCTAAACTAGCAAGTTAAGACTTCTAAGAACACTAAATAGAGTATAACGGTCCAATTTGATGACTTAGGAATGCTCAATTCTATGGATGGACAAGTTTTTCGCGTTTCGTGCAATTTTGAACTTAACTTGGTCTATTGGCTTCTTTACCTAATGAAACGTTGTCCAAAAGCTAAAATAGCAAGTTAAGAGTTCAAAGCACACTAAATAGAGTATAACGGTCCAATTTGATGCCTGAGTAATGCTCAGTTCTATGCGTAGATAAGTTTTCCTCGTTTGGTGCAATTTTGAGCTTAACTTGGTCTATTGGCTTCTTTACCTAACGACACGTTGTCCAAAAGCTAAACTAGCAAGTTAAGACTTCTAAGAACACTAAATAGAGTATAACGGTCCAATTTGATGCCTTAGGAATGCTCAATTCTATGGATGGACAAGTTTTTCGCGTTTCGTGCAATTTTGAACTTAACTTGGTCCATTGGCTTCTTTACCAAACGAAACATTGTCCAAAACCTAAACTAGCAACTTAAGACTTCTAAGAACACTAAATAGAGTATAACGGTCCAATTTGATGACTTAGGAATGCTCAATTCTATGGATGGACAAGTTTTTCGCGTTTCGTGCAATTTTGAACTTAACTTGGTCTGTTGGGTTCTTTACCTAACGAAACGTTGTCCAAAAGCTAAACTAGCAAGTTAAGACTTCTAAGAACACTAAATATAGTATAACGGTCCAATTTGATGACTTAGGAATGCTCAATTCTATGGATGGACAAGTTTTTCGCGTTTCGTGCAATTTTGAACTTAACTTGGTCTATTGGCTTCTTTACCTAATGAAACGTTGTCCAAAAGCTAAAATAGCAAGTTAAGAGTTCAAAGCACACTAAATAGAGTATAACGGTCCAATTTGATGCCTGAGTAATGCTCAGTTCTATGCGTAGATAAGTTTTCCTCGTTTGGTGCAATTTTGAGCTTAACTTGGTCTATTGGCTTCTTTACCTAACGACACGTTGTCCAAAAGCTAAACTAGCAAGTTAAGACTTCTAAGAACACTAAATAGAGTATAATGGTCCAATTTGATGCCTTAGGAATGCTCAATTCTATGCATGGACGAGTTTTTCACGTTTCGTGCAATTATGCCCTTAACTTGGTCTATTGGTTTCTTTACCTAACGAAACGTTGTCCAAAAGCTAAAATAGCAAGTTAAGACTTCTACGAACACTAAATAGAGTATAACGGCTCAATTTGATGCCTTAGGAATGCTCAATTATATGCATGGACAAGTTTTTCACGTTTCGTGCAATTTTGAACTTAACTTGGTCTATTGGCTTCTTTACCTAACGAAACGTTGTCCAAAAGCTAAACTAGCAAGTTAAACTTCTAAGAACACTAAATAGAGTCTAACGGTCCAATTTGATGCCCTAGGAATGCTCAATTCCATGCATGGACAAGTTTATCACGTTTCGTGCAATTTTGACCTTAACTTGGTCTATTGGTTTCTTTACCTAACGAAACGTTGTCCAAAAGCTAAACTAGCAAGTTAAGACTTCTAAGAACACTAAATAGAGTATAACGGTGCAATTTGATGCCTTAGGAATGCTCAATTCTATGCATGGACATGTTTTTTACGTTTGGTGCAATTTTGAACTTAACTTGGTCTATTGGTTTCTTTACCTAAAGAAACGTTGTCCAAAAGCTAAACTAGCAAGTTAAGACTTCTAAGAACACTAAATAGAGTATAACGGTCCAATTTGTTACCTGAGGAATGCTCAGTTCTATGCGTAGACAAGTTTTCCTCGTTTTGTGCAATTTTGAGCTTAACTTGGTCTATTGGCTTCTTTACCTAACGAAACGTTGTCCAAAAGCTAAACTAGCAAGTTAAGACTTCTAAGAACACTAAATAGAGTATAACGGTGCAATTTGATGCCTGAGTATTGCTCAGTTCTATGCGTAGATAAGTTTTCCTCGTTTGGTGCAATTTTGAGCTTAACTTGGTCTATTGGCTTCTTTACCTAATGACACGTTGTCCAAAAGCTAAACTAGCAAGTTAAGACTTCTAAGAAAACTAAATAGAGTATCACGGTCCAATGTGATGCCTGAGGAATGCTCAGTTCTATGCGTAGACAAGTTTTCCTCGTTTTGTGCAATTTTGAGCTAAACTTGATCTATTGGCTTCTTTACCTAACCAAACGTTGTCCAAAAGCTAAACTAGCAAGTTAAACTTCTAAGAACACTAAATAGAGTCTAACGGTCCAATTTGATGCTCTAGGAATGCTCAATTCCATGGATGGACAAGTTTTTCGCGTTTCGTGCAATTTTGAACTTAACTTGGTCTATTGGCTTCTTTACCAAACGAAACATTGTCCAAAAGCTAAACTAGCAACTTAAAACTTCTAAGAACACTAAATAGAGTATAACGGTCCAATTTGATGCCTAAGGAATGCTTAGTTCTATGCGTAGACAAGTTTTCCTCGTTTTGTGCAATTTTGAGCTTAACTTGGTCTGTTGGCTTTTTTACCTAACGAAACGTTGTCGAAAAGCTAAACTAGCAAGTTAAGACTTCTAAGAACACTAAATAGAGTATAACGGTCCAATTTGATGACTTAGGAATGCTCAATTCTATGGATGGACAAGTTTTTCGCGTTTCGTGCAATTTTGAACTTAACTTGGTCTGTTGGGTTCTTTACCTAACGAAACGTTGTCCAAAAGCTAAACTAGCAAGTTAAGACTTCTAAGAACACTAAATAGAGTATAACGGTCCAATTTGATGACTTAGGAATGCTCAATTCTATGGATGGACAAGTTTTTCGCGTTTCGTGCAATTTTGAACTTAACTTGGTCTATTGGCTTCTTTACCTAATGAAACGTTGTCCAAAAGCTAAAATAGCAAGTTAAGAGTTCAAAGCACACTAAATAGAGTATAACGGTCCAATTTGATGCCTGAGTAATGCTCAGTTCTATGCGTAGATAAGTTTTCCTCGTTTGGTGCAATTTTGAGCTTAACTTGGTCTATTGGCTTCTTTACCTAACGACACGTTGTCCAAAAGCTAAACTAGCAAGTTAAGACTTCTAAGAACACTAAATAGAGTATAATGGTCCAATTTGATGCCTTAGGAATGCTCAATTCTATGCATGGACGAGTTTTTCACGTTTCGTGCAATTATGCCCTTAACTTGGTCTATTGGTTTCTTTACCTAACGAAACGTTGTCCAAAAGCTAAAATAGCAAGTTAAGACTTCTACGAACACTAAATAGAGTATAACGGCTCAATTTGATGCCTTAGGAATGCTCAATTATATGCATGGACAAGTTTTTCACGTTTCGTGCAATTTTGAACTTAACTTGGTCTATTGGCTTCTTTACCTAACGAAACGTTGTCCAAAAGCTAAACTAGCAAGTTAAACTTCTAAGAACACTAAATAGAGTCTAACGGTCCAATTTGATGCCCTAGGAATGCTCAATTCCATGCATGGACAAGTTTATCACGTTTCGTGCAATTTTGACCTTAACTTGGTCTATTGGTTTCTTTACCTAACGAAACGTTGTCCAAAAGCTAAACTAGCAAGTTAAGACTTCTAAGAACACTAAATAGAGTATAACGGTGCAATTTGATGCCTTAGGAATGCTCAATTCTATGCATGGACATGTTTTTTACGTTTGGTGCAATTTTGAACTTAACTTGGTCTATTGGTTTCTTTACCTAAAGAAACGTTGTCCAAAAGCTAAACTAGCAAGTTAAGACTTCTAAGAACACTAAATAGAGTATAACGGTCCAATTTGTTACCTGAGGAATGCTCAGTTCTATGCGTAGACAAGTTTTCCTCGTTTTGTGCAATTTTGAGCTTAACTTGGTCTATTGGCTTCTTTACCTAACGAAACGTTGTCCAAAAGCTAAACTAGCAAGCTAAGACTTCTAAGAACACTAAATAGAGTATAACGGTGCAATTTGATGCCTGAGTAATGCTCAGTTCTATGCGTAGATAAGTTTTCCTCGTTTGGTGCAATTTTGAGCTTAACTTGGTCTATTGGCTTCTTTACCTAATGACACGTTGTCCAAAAGCTAAACTAGCAAGTTAAGACTTCTAAGAAAACTAAATAGAGTATCACGGTCCAATGTGATGCCTGAGGAATGCTCAGTTCTATGCGTAGACAAGTTTTCCTCGTTTTGTGCAATTTTGAGCTAAACTTGATCTATTGGCTTCTTTACCTAACCAAACGTTGTCCAAAAGCTAAACTAGCAAGTTAAACTTCTAAGAACACTAAATAGAGTCTAACGGTCCAATTTGATGCCCTAGGAATGCTCAATTCCATGGATGGACAAGTTTTTCGCGTTTCGTGCAATTTTGAACTTAACTTGGTCTATTGGCTTCTTTACCAAACGAAACATTGTCCAAAAGCTAAACTAGCAACTTAAAACTTCTAAGAACACTAAATAGAGTATAACGGTCCAATTTGATGCCTAAGGAATGCTTAGTTCTATGCGTAGACAAGTTTTCCTCGTTTTGTGCAATTTTGAGCTTTACTTGGTCTGTTGGCTTTTTTACCTAACGAAACGTTGTCCAAAAGCTAAACTAGCAAGTTAAGACTTCTAAGAACACTAAATAGAGTATAACGGTCCAATTTGATGACTTAGGAATGCTCAATTCTATGGATGGACAAGTTTTTCGCGTTTCGTGCAATTTTGAACTTAACTTGGTCTATTGGCTTCTTTACCTAATGAAACGTTGTCCAAAAGCTAAAATAGCAAGTTAAGACTTCTAAGCACACTAAATAGAGTATAACGGTCCAATTTGATGCCTGAGGAATGCTCAGTTCTATGCGTAGATAAGTTTTCTTCGTTTGGTGCAATTTTGAGCTTAACTTGGTCTATTGGCTTCTTTACCTAACGACACGTTGTCCAAAAGCTAAACTAGCAAGTTAAGACTTCTAAGAACACTAAATAGAGTATAATGGTCCAATTTGATGCCTTAGGAATGCTCAATTCTATGCATGGACGAGTTTTTCACGTTTCGTGCACTTATGCCCTTAACTTGGTCTATTGGTTTCTTTACCTAACGAAACGTTGTCCCAAAGCTAAAATAGCAAGTTAAGACTTCTACGAAAACTAAATAGAGTATAACGGCTCAATTTGATGCCTTAGTAATGCTCAATTATATGCATGGACAAGTTTTTCACGTTTCGTGCAATTTTGAACTTAACTTGGTCTATTGGCTTCTTTACCTAACGAAACGTTGTCCAAAAGCTAAACTAGCAAGTTAAACTTCTAAGAACACTAAATAGAGTCTAACGGTCCAATTTGATACCCTAGGAATGCTCAATTCCATGCATGGACAAGTTTATCACGTTTCGTGCAATTTTGATCTTAACTTGGTCTATTGGTTTCTTTACCTAACGAAACGTTGTCCAAAAGCTAAACTAGCAAGTTAAGACTTCTAAGAACACTGAATAGAGTATAACGGTGCAATTTGATGACTTAGGAATGCTCAATTCTATGCATGGACATGTTTTTTACGTTTCGTGCATTTTTGAACTTAACTTGGTCTATTGGCTTCTTTACCTAACGAAACGTTGTCCAAAAGCTAAACTAGCAAGTTAAGACTTCTAAGAACACTAAATAGAGTATAACGGTCCAATTTGATGCCTTAGAAATGCTCAATTCTATGGATGGACAAGTTTTTCGCGTTTCGTACAATTTTGAACTTAACTTGGTCTATTGGCTTCTTTACCAAACGAAACGTTGTCCA
This sequence comes from Tripterygium wilfordii, assembly GCF_013401445.1. NCBI lineage: Eukaryota > Viridiplantae > Streptophyta > Magnoliopsida > Celastrales > Celastraceae > Tripterygium > Tripterygium wilfordii. Next base: position 34,460 of record NW_024056320.1, on the reverse strand, counting down.
AAAGCTAAACTAGCAACTTAAGACTTCTAAGAACACTGAATAGAATATAACGGTCCAATTTGATGCCTGAGGAATGCTCAGTTATATGCGTAGACAAGTTTTCCTCCTTTTGTGCAATTTTGAGCTGAACTTGGTCTATTGGCTTCTTTACCTAACGAAACGTTGTCCAAAAGCTAAACTAGCAACTTAAGACTTCTAAGAACACTGAATAGAATATAACGGTCCAATTTGATGCCTGAGGAATGCTCAGTTATATGCGTAGACAAGTTTTCCTCCTTTTGTGCAATTTTGAGCTGAACTTGGTCTATTGGCTTCTTTACCTAACGAAACGTTGTCCAAAAGCTAAACTAGCAAGTTAAGACTTCTAAGAACACTAAATAGAGTATAACGGTCCAATTTGATGACTTAGGAATTCTCAATTCTATGGATGGACAAGTTTTTCGCGTTTCGTGCAATTTTGAACTTAACTGGTCTATTGGCCTCTTTACCTAACGAAACGTTGTCCAAAAGCTAAAATAGCAAGTTAAGACTTCTAAGCACACTAAATAGAGTATAACGGTCCAATTTGATGCCTGAGGAATGCTCAGTTCTATGTGTAGATAAGTTTTCCTCGTTTTCTGCAATTTTGAGCTTAACTTGGTCTATTGGCTTCTTTACCTAACGAAACGTTGTCCAAAAGCTAAACTAGCAAGTTAAGACTTCTAAGAACACTAAATAGAGTATAACGTCCAATTTGATTCCTTAGGAATGCTCAATTCTATGCATGGACAAGTTTTTCGCGTTTCGTGCAATTTTGAACTTAACCTTGTCTATTGGCTTATTTACCTAACGAAACGTTGTCCAAAAGCTAAACTAGCAAGTTAAGACTTCTAAGAACACTAAATAGAGTATAACGGTCCAATTTGATGCCTGGGGAATGCTCAGTTCTATGCGTAGACAAGTTTTCCTCGTTTTGTGCAATTTTGAGCTTAACTTGGTCTATTGGCTTCTTTACCTAACGAAACGTTGTCCAAAAGCTAAACTAGCAAGTTAAGACTTCTAAGAACACTAAATAGAGTATAACGGTCCAATTTGATGCCTTAGGAATGCTCAATTCTATGGATGGACAAGTTTTTCGCGTTTCGTGCAATTTTGAACTTAACTTGGTCTATTGGCTTCTTTACCAAACGAAACATTGTCCAAAAGCTAAACTAGCAACTTAAGACTTCTAAGAACACTAAATAGAGTATAACGGTCCAATTTGATGCCTAAGGAATGCTCAGTTCTATGCGTAGACAAGTTTTCCTCGTTTTGTGCAATTTTGGGCTTAACTTGGTCTGTTAGCTTCTTTACCTAACGAAACGTTGTCCAAAAGCTAAACTAGCAAGTTAAGACTTCTAAGAACACTAAATAGAGTATAACGGTCCAATTTGATGACTTAGGAATGCTCAATTCTATGCATGGACAAGTTTTTCGCGTTTCGTGCAATTTTGAACTTAACCTTGTCTATTGGCTTCTTTACGTAACGAAACATTGTCCAAAAGCTAAACTAGCAACTTAAGACTTCTAAGAACACTAAATAGAGTATAACGGTCCAATTTGATGCCTTAGGAATGCTCAATTCTATGGATGGACAAGTTTTTCGCGTTTCGTGCAATTTTGAACTTAACTTGGTCTATTGGCTTCTTTACCAAACGAAACATTGTCCAAAAGCTAAACTAGCAACTTAAGACTTCTAAGAACACTAAATAGAGTATAACGGTCCAATTTGATGCCTAAGGAATGCTCAGTTCTATGCGTAGACAAGTTTTCCTCGTTTTGTGCAATTTTGAGCTTAACTTGGTCTGTTAGCTTCTTTACCTAACGAAACGTTGTCCAAAAGCTAAACTAGCAAGTTAAGACTTCTAAGAACACTAAATAGAGTATAACGGTCCAATTTGATGACTTAGGAATGCTCAATTCTATGCATGGACAAGTTTTTCGCGTTTCGTGCAATTTTGAACTTAACCTTGTCTATTGGCTTCTTTACCTAACGAAACGTTGTCCAAAAGCTAAACTAGCAAGTTAAGACTTCTAAGAACACTAAATAGAGTATAACGTTCTAATTTGATGCCTGAGGAATGCTCAGTTCTACGCGTAGACAAGTTTTCCTCGTTTTGTGCAATTTTGAGCTTAACTTGGTCTATTGGCTTCTTTACCTAACGAAACGTTGTCCAAAAGCTAAACTAGCAAGTTAAGACTTCTAAGAACACTAAATAGAGTATAACGGTCCAATTTGATGCCTTAGGAATGCTCAATTCTATGGATGGACAAGTTTTTCGCGTTTCGTGCAATTTTGAACTTAACTTGGTCTATTGGCTTCTTTACCAAACGAAACATTGTCCAAAAGCTAAACTAGCAACTTAAGACTTCTAAGAACACTAAATAGAGTATAACGGTCCAATTTGATGCCTAAGGAATGCTCAGTTCTATGCGTAGACAAGTTTTCCTCGTTTTGTGCAATTTTGAGCTTAACTTGGTCTGTTAGCTTCTTTACCTAACGAAACGTTGTCCAAAAGCTAAAATAGCAAGTTAAGACTTCTAAGAACACTAAATAGAGTATAACGGTCCAATTTGATGACTTAGGAATGCTCAATTCTATGCATGGACAAGTTTTTCGCGTTTCGTGCAATTTTGAACTTAACCTTGTCTATTGGCTTCTTTACCTAACGAAACGTTGTCCAAAAGCTAAACTAGCAAGTTAAGACTTCTAAGAACACTAAATATAGTATAACGTTCTAATTTGATGACTTAGGAATTCTCAATTCTACGCGTAGACAAGTTTTCCTCGTTTTGTGCAATTTTGAGCTTAACTTGGTCTATTGGCTTCTTTACCTAACGAAACGTTGTCCAAAAGCTAAATTAGCAAGTTAAGACTTCTAAGAACACTAAATAGAGTATAACGGTCCAATTTGATGCCTTGGGAATGCTCAATTCTATGCATGGACAAGTTTTTCACGTTTCGTGCAATTTTGACCTTAACTTGGTCTATTGGTTTCTTTACCTAACGAAACGTTGTCCAAAAGCTAAACTAGCAAGTTAAGACTTCTAAGAACACTAAATAGAGTATAACGGTTCAATTTGATGCCTTAGGAATGCTCAATTATATGCATGGACAAGTTTTTCACGTTTCGTGCAATTTTGAACTTAACTTGGTCTATTGGCTTCTTTACCTAACGAAACGTTGTCCAAAAGCTAAACTAGCAAGTTAAGACTTCTAAAAACACTAAATAGAGTATAACGGTCCAATTTGATGACTTAGGAATGCTCAATTCTATGGATGGACAAGTTTTTCGCGTTTCGTGCAATTTTGAACTTAACTTGGTCTATTGGCTTCTTTACCAAACGAAACGTTGTCCAAAAGCTAAACTAGCAACTTAAGACTTCTAAGAACACTGAATAGAATATAACGGTCCAATTTGATGCCTGAGGAATGCTCAGTTATATGCGTAGACAAGTTTTCCTCCTTTTGTTCAATTTTGAGCTGAACTTGGTCTATTGGCTTCTTTACCTAACGAAACGTTGTCCAAAAGCTAAACTAGCAAGTTAAGACTTCTAAGAACACTAAATAGAGTATAACGGTCCAATTTGATGACTTAGGAATTCTCAATTCTATGGATGGACAAGTTTTTCGCGTTTCGTGCAATTTTGAACTTAACATGGTCTATTGGCCTCTTTACCTAACGAAACGTTGTCCAAAAGCTAAAATAGCAAGTTAAGACTTCTAAGCACACTAAATAGAGTAAAAAGGTCCAATTTGATGCCTGAGGAATGCTCAGTTCTATGCGTAGATAAGTTTTCCTCGTTTTCTGCAATTTTGATCTTAACTTGGTCTATTGGCTTCTTTACCTAACGAAACGTTGTCCAAAAGCTAAACTAGCAAGTTAAGACTTCTAAGAACACTAAATAGAGTATAACGTCCAATTTGATTCCTTAGGAATGCTCAATTCTATGCATGGACAAGTTTTTCGCGTTTCGTGCAATTTTGAACTTAACCTTGTCTATTGGCTTCTTTACCTAACGAAACGTTGTCCAAAAGCTAAACTAGCAAGTTAAGACTTCTAAGAACACTAAATAGAGTATAACGGTCCAATTTGATGCCTGGGGAATGCTCAGTTCTATGCGTAGACAAGTTTTCCTCGTTTTGTGCATTTTTGAGCTTAACTTGGTGTATTGGCTTCTTTACCCAACGAAACGTTGTCCAAAAGCTAAACTAGCAAGTTAAGACTTTTAAGAACACTAAATAGAGTATAACGGTCCAATTTGATGCCTTAGGAATGCTCAATTCTATGGATGGACAAGTTTTTCGCGTTTCGTGCAATTTTGAACTTAACTTGGTCTATTGGCTTCTTTACCAAACAAAACATTGTCCAAAAGCTAAACTAGCAACTTAGGACTTCTAAGAACACTAAATAGAGTATAACGGTCCAATTTGATGCCTAAGTAATGCTCAGTTCTATGCGTAGACAAGTTTTCCTCGTTTTGTGCAATTTTGAGCTTAACTTGGTCTGTTAGCTTCTTTACCTAACGAAACGTTGTCCAAAAGCTAAACTAGCAAGTTAAGACTTCTAAGAACACTAAATAGAGTATAACGGTCCAATTTGATGACTTAGGAATGCTCAATTCTATGGATGGACAAGTTTTTCGCGTTTCGTGCAATTTTGAACTTAACCTTGTCTATTGGCTTCTTTACCTAACGAAACGTTGTCCAAAAGCTAAACTAGCAACTTAGGACTTCTAAGAACACTAAATAGAGTATAACGGTCCAATTTGATGCCAGAGGAATGCTCAGTTCTATGCGTAGATAAGTTTTCCTCGTTTGGTGCAATTTTGAGCTTAACTTGGTCTATTGGCTTCTTTACCTAACGACACATTGTCCAAAAGCTCAACTAGCAAGTTAAGACTTCTACGAACACTACATAGAGTATAAAGGTGCAATTTGATGCCTTAGGAATGCTCAATTCTATGCATGGACAAGTTTTTCGCGTTTCGTGCAATTTTGAACTTAACCTTGTCTATTGGCTTCTTTACCTAACGAAACATTGTCCAAAAGCTAAACTAGCAAGTTAAGACTTCTAAGAACACTAAATAGAGTATAACGTTCCAATTTGATGCCTGAGGAATGCTCAGTTCTACGCGTGGACAAGTTTTCCTCGTTTTGTGCAATTTTGAGCTTAACTTGGTCTATTGGCTTCTTTACCTAACGAAACGTTGTCCAAAAGCTAAATTAGCAAGTTAAGACTTCTAAGAACACTAAATAGAGTATAACGGTCCAATTTGATGCCTTGGGAATGCTCAATTCTATGCATGGACAAGTTTTTCACGTTTCGTGCAATTTTGATCTTAACTTGGTCTATTGGTTTCTTTACCTAACGAAACGTTGTCCAAAAGCTAAACTAGCAAGTTAAGACTGCTAAGAACACTAAATAGAGTATAACGGTTCAATTTGATGCCTTAGGAATGCTCAATTATATGCATGGACAAAATTTTCACGTTTCGTGCAATTTTAAACTTAACTTGGTCTATTGGCTTCTTTACCTAACGAAACGTTGTCCAAAAGCTAAACTAGCAAGTTAAGACTTCTAAGAAGACTAAATAGAGTATAACGGTCCAATTTGATGCCTTAGGAATGCTCAATTCTATGGATGGACAAGTTTTTCGCGTTTCGTGCAATTTTGAACTTAACTTGGTCTATTGGCTTCTTTACCAAACGAAACGTTGTCCAAAAGCTAAACTAGCAACTTAAGACTTCTAAGAACACTGAATAGAATATAACGGTCCAATTTGATGCCTGAGGAATGCTCAGTTCTATGCGTAGACAAGTTTTCCTCCTTTTGTGCAATTTTGAGCTTAACTTGGTCTATTGGCTTCTTTACCTAACGAAACGTTGTCCAAAAGCTAAACTAGCAAGTTAAGACTTCTAAGAACACTAAATAGAGTATAACGGTCCAATTTGATGACTTAGGAATTCTCATTTCTATGGATGGACAAGTTTTTCGCGTTTCGTGCAATTTTGAACTTAACTTGGTCTATTGGCCTCTTTACCTAACGAAACGTTGTCCAAAAGCTAAAATAGCAAGTTAAGACTTCTAAGCACACTAAATAGAGTATAACGGTCCAATTTGATGCCTGAGAAATGCTCAGTTCTATGCGTAGATAAGTTTTCCTCGTTTTCTGCAATTTTGAGCTTAACTTGGTCTATTGGCTTCTTTACCTAACGAAACGTTGTCCAAAAGCTAAACTAGCAAGTTAAGACTTCTAAGAACACTAAATAGAGTATAACGTCCAATTTGATTCCTTAGGAATGCTCAATTCTATGCATGGACAAGTTTTTCGCGTTTCGTGCAATTTTGAACTTAACCTTGTCTATTGCCTTCTTTACCTAACGAAACGTTGTCCAAAAGCTAAACTAGCAAGTTAAGACTTCTAAGAACACTAAATAGAGTATAACGGTCCAATTTGATGCCTGAGAAATGCTCAGTTCTATGCGTAGACAAGTTTTCCTCGTTTTGTGCAATTTTGAGCTTAACTTGGTCTATTGGCTTCTTTACCTAACGAAACGTTGTCCAAAAGCTAAACTAGCAAGTTAAGACTTCTAAGAACACTAAATAGAGTATAACGGTCCAATTTGATGCCTTAGGAATGCTCAATTCTATGGATGGACAAGTTTTTCGCGTTTCGTGCAATTTTGAACTTAACTTGGTCTATTGGCTTCTTTACCAAACGAAACATTGTCCAAAATCTAAACTAGCAACTTAAGACTTCTAAGAACACTAAATAGAGTATAACGGTCCAATTTGATGCCTAAGGAATGCTCAGTTCTATGCGTAGACAAGTTTTCCTCGTTTTGTGCAATTTTGAGCTTAACTTGGTCTGTTGGCTTCTTTACCTAAGGAAACGTTGTCCAAAAGCTACACTAGCAAGTTAAGACTTCTAAGAACACTAAATAGAGTATAACGGTCCAATTTGATGACTTAGGAATGCTCAATTCTATGGATGGACAAGTTTTTCGCGTTTCGTGCAATTTTGAACTTAACTTGGTCTATTGGCTTCTTTACCTAATGAAACGTTGTCCAAAAGCCAAAATAGCAATTTAGGACTTCTAAGCACACTAAATAGAGTATAACGGTCCAATTTGATGCCTGAGGAATGCTCAGTTCTATGCGTAGATAAGTTTTCCTCGTTTGGTGCAATTTTGAGCTTAACTTGGTCTATTGGCTTCTTTACCTAACGACACGTTGTCCAAATACTAAACTAGCAAGTTAAGACTTCTAAGAACACTAAATAGAGTATAACGGTCCAATTTGATGCCTTAGGAATGCTCAATTCTATGCATGGACAAGTTTTTCACGTCTCGTGCAATTTTGAACTTAACTTGGTCTATTGGCTTCTTTACCTAACGAAACGTTTTCCAAAAGCTAAACTAGCAAGTTAAGACTTCAAAGAACACTAAATAGAGTATAACGATCGAATTTGATGCCTTAGGAATGCTCAATTCTATGCATTGACAAGTTTTTCACGTTTCGTGCAATTATGAACTGAACTTGGTCTATTGGCTTCTTTACCTAACGAAATGTTGTCCAAAAGCTAAACTAGCAAGTTAAGACTTCTAAGAACACTAAATAGAGTATAACGGTCCAATGTGATGCCTGAGGAATGCTCAGTTCTATGCGTAGACAAGTTTTCCTCGTTTTGTGCAATTTTGAGCTTAACTTGATCTATTGGCTTCTTTAATTAACCAAACGTTGTCCAAAAGCTAAACTAGCAAGTTAAACTTCTAAGAACACTAAATAGAGTCTAACGGTCCAATTTGATGCCCTAGGAATGCTCAATTCCATGGATGGACAAGTTTTTCGCGTTTCGTGCAATTTTGAACTTAACTTGGTCTATTGGCTTCTTTACCAAACGAAACATTGTCCAAAAGCTAAACTAGCAACTTAAGACTTCTAAGAACACTAAATAGAGTATAACGGTCCAATTTGATGCCTAAGGAATGCCCAGTTCTATGCGTAGACAAGTTTTCCTCGTTTTGTGCAATTTTGAGCTTAACTTGGTCTGTTGGCTTCTTTACCTAACGAAACGTTGTCCAAAAGCTAAACTAGCAAGTTAAGACTTCTAAGAACACTAAATAGAGTATAACGGTCCAATTTGATGACTTAGGAATGCTCAATTCTATGGATGGACAAGTTTTTCGCGTTTCGTGCAATTTTGAACTTAACTTTGTCTATTGGCTTCTTTACCTAATGAAACGTTGTCCAAAAGCTAAAATAGCAAGTTAAGACTTCTAAGCACACTAAATAGAGTATAACGGTCCAATTTGATGCCTGAGGAATGCTCAGTTCTATGCGTAGATAAGTTTTCCTCGTTTGGTGCAATTTTGAGCTTAACTTGGTCTATTGGCTTCTTTACCTAACGACACGTTGTCCAAAAGCTAAACTAGCAAGTTAAGACTTCTAAGAACACTAAATAGAGTATAACGGTCCAATTTGATGCCTTAGGAATGCTCAATTCTATGCATGGACAAGTTTTTCACGTTTCGTGCAATTTTGACCTTAACTTGGTCTATTGGTTTCTTTACCTAACGAAACGTTGTCCAAAAGCTAAAATAGCAAGTTAAGACTTCTAAGAACACTAAATAGAGTATAACGGCTCAATTTGATGCCTTAGGAATGCTCAATTATATGCATGGACAAGTTTTTCACGTTTCGTGCAATTTTGAACTTAACTTGGTCTATTGGCTTCTTTACCTAACGAAACGTTTCCAAAAGCTAAACTAGCAAGTTAAGACTTCTAAGAACACTAAATAGAGTATAACGGTCGAATTTGATGGCTTAGGAATGCTCAATTCTATGCATGGACAAGTTTTTCACGTTTCGTGCAATTTTGACCTTAACTTGGTCTATTGGTTTCTTTACCTAACGAAACGTTGTCCAAAAGCTAAAATAGCAAGTTAAGACTTCTAAGAACACTAAATATAGTATAACGGCTCAATTTGATGCCCTAGGAATGCTCAATTATATGCTTGGACAAGTTTTTCACGTTTCGTGCAATTTTGAACTTAACTTGGTCTATTGGCTTCTTTACCTAACGAAACGTTTCCAAAAGCTAAACTAGCAAGTTAAGACTTCTAAGAACACTAAATAGAGTATAACGGTCGAATTTGATGGCTTAGGAATGCTCAATTCTATGCATGGACAAGTTTTTCACGTTTCGTGCAATTTTGACCTTAACTTGGTCTATTGGTTTCTTTACCTAACGAAACGTTGTCCAAAAGCTAAAATAGCAAGTTAAGACTTCTAAGAACACTAAATATAGTATAACGGCTCAATTTGATGCCTTAGGAATGCTCAATTATATGCTTGGACAAGTTTTTAACGTTTCGTGCAATTTTGAACTTAACTTGGTCCATTGGCTTCTTTACCTAACGAAACGTTTTCCAAAAGCTAAACTAGCAAGTTAAGACTTCTAAGAACACTAAATAGAGTATAACGGTCCAATTTGATGACTTAGGAATGCTCAATTCTATGGATGGACAAGTTTTTCGCGTTTCGTGCAATTTTGAACTTAACTTTGTCTATTGGCTTCTTTACCTAATGAAACGTTGTCCAAAAGCTAAAATAGCAAGTTAAGACTTCTAAGCACACTAAATAGAGTATAACGGTCCAATTTGATGCCTGAGGAATGCTCAGTTCTATGCGTAGATAAGTTTTCCTCGTTTGGTGCAATTTTGAGCTTAACTTGGTCTATTGGCTTCTTTACCTAACGACACGTTGTCCAAAAGCTAAACTAGCAAGTTAAGACTTCTAAGAACACTAAATAGAGTATAACGGCTCAATTTGATGCCTTAGGAATGCTCAATTATATGCATGGACAAGTTTTTCACGTTTCGTGTAATTTTGAACTTAACTTGGTCTATTGGCTTCTTTACCTAACGAAACGTTTCCAAAAGCTAAACTAGCAAGTTAAGACTTCTAAGAACACTAAATAGAGTATAACGGTCGAATTTGATGGCTTAGGAATGCTCAATTCTATGCATGTACAAGTTTTTCACGTTTCGTGCAATTTTGACCTTAACTTGGTCTATTGGTTTCTTTACCTAACGAAACGTTGTCCAAAAGCTAAAATAGCAAGTTAAGACTTCTAAGAACACTAAATATAGTATAACGGCTCAATTTGATGCCTTAGGAATGCTCAATTATATGCTTGGACAAGTTTTTAACGTTTCGTGCAATTTTGAACTTAACTTGGTCCATTGGCTTCTTTACCTAACGAAACGTTTTCCAAAAGCTAAACTAGCAAGATAAGACTTCTAAGAACACTAAATAGAGTATAACGGTCGAATTTGATGCCTTAGGAATGCTCAATTATATGCATGGACAAGTTTTTCGCGTTTCGTGCAATTTTGAACTTAACTTGGTCTATTGGCTTCTTTACCTAATGAAACGTTGTCCAAAAGCCCAAATAGCAAGTTAAGACTTCTAAGCACACTAAATAGAGTATAACGGTCTAATTTGATGCCTGAGGAATGCTCAATTCTATGCGTAGATAAGTTTTCCTCGTTTGGTGCAATTTTGAGCTTAACTTGGTCTATTGGCTTCTTTACCTAACGACACGTTGTCCAAAGCTAAACTAGCAAGTTAAGACTTCTAAGAACACTAAATAGAGTATAACGGTCCAATTTGATGCCTTAGGAATGCTCAATTCTATGCATGTACAAGTTTTTCACGTTTCGTGCAATTTTGAACTTAACTTGGTCTATTGGCTTCTTTACCTAACGAAACGTTTTCCAAAAGCTAAACTAGCAAGTTAAGACTTCTAAGAACACTAAATAGAGTATAACGGTCGAATTTGATGCCTTAGAAATGCTCAATTTTATGCATGGACAAGTTTTTCACGTTTCGTGCAATTTTGAACTGAACTTGGTCTATTGGTTTCTTTACCTAACGAAATGTTGTCCAAAAGCGAAACTAGCAAGTTAAGACTTGTAAGAACACTAAATAGAGTATAACGGTCCAATGTGATGCCTGAGGAATGCTCAGTTCTATGCGTAGACAAGTTTTCCTCGTTTTGTGCAATTTTGAGCTTAACTTGATCTATTGGCTTCTTTACCTAACCAAACGTTGTCCAAAAGCTAAACTAGCAAGTTAAACTTCTAAGAACACTAAATAGAGTCTAACGGTCCAATTTGATGCCCTAGGAATGCTCAATTCTATGGATGGACAAGTTTTTCGCGTTTCGTGCAATTTTGAACTTAACTTAGTCTATTGGCTTCTTTACCTAATGAAACGTTGTCCAAAAGCTAAAATAGCAAGTTAAGACTTCTAAGCACACTAAATAGAGTATAACGGTCCAATTTGATGCCTGAGGAATGCTCAGTTCTATGCGTAGATAAGTTTTCCTCGTTTGGTGCAATTTTGAGCTTAACTTGGTCTATTGGCTTCTTTTCCTAACGACACGTTGTCCAAAAGCTAAACTAGCAAGTTAAGACTTCTAAGTGTTGAATATATGTTTGAGTGATTACAACGGCATGTTTTGATTGAACTTTGATCTATTGATTGTATTGAGAAACCTAGGTGCATATGCCTACTTGATTAGTTTAGGAATTCAAGACTTATATTAAACTAGTTCAATTGTGCTTATTTGATGATTTGATTATTGAACTAACATGAACTAATTGCAAGAAATCCTAAAAGGGTTTACATAGCATGTCTTGAGTTTAATTGTGTGTAGGATGATCAAGTTGGCCATGTATCAACATGGTGACCTTAACCGAACTGTAATGAAGACTTAATCAGTGTCAAACATGATTAAGAAAGTCAATTTCGTGGTCAACATAATCAAGTTTTGCCAAAGATGTCTTGAAGCTGAATTGGGATCAATTGAAGTAAAATTAACTTTCTAGTCAAAGTCAGAATCAACGGACGTGACGTGGCAGCTGACATAGCATTGTTGACATGGCATTGTTGGCATGGCATTGTTGACACGGCATTAATGATATGGCATTGATGACATCGCAAAGAAGACAAGTTAACCATAGTTACATCTTAACTGGAAGACTTGGAGCCAAAAAGAGAAGAGAAGGAAAAGTTAATTTGAAAGGAGGAGACAAGAGGTACAACAAGTCTTATGACAAGTTTTTCTCTTCACATGTGTGGGAAGCTTTATTTCAAAACCATTTCTCTTTCCCACCAAGACACTCCACATCCAATGGATCATATTCTCTCTACATCAAAATCACATTTTAATCCAATGGCCAAAGATTCAAGCTTTATTCTTATCTCTCCTACTTTACATCCTATGGCCAAAATTGAATTTTCATTTGATCCAAAGGCCATCATTTATTCCACCTAAGAGACAAACTTTTCTCAAGTCAATTGTTGTATCTTTCAAGATGCATCTAAAGTCTATATCCATCCAAAAGCCATGATTTACTCCACCTAAAAGACAAACTTTTCTCAAGTCAATTGTTGTATCTTCCAAGATGCCTCCAAAGTCTATATCCATCCAAAAGCCATTATTTCTTCCTACCAAAAGAGACTTGTTGTAAACATTTTCACACTTCTCTAAGCTTTCTAACGTCTCTAATGATCCAAGGGTCCATATCTTTCATATCAATCCAATGGCCCTCATTTCATGAGCTTACACTCCACAATTTTCTATAAAAACTAACTCTTTGTCTATGGTGCATATACTTGGCCGAAAATTACACTCTCTCTCTAGTGTTCTTCATCTTCTAAGCTTTCATTCTTTCACTCATTCATTTCTTGATTACATACTTGATTTTGAAGAGAGATCACACACACTAGCCAAGTAAAGCTTTATTGTTACTCTTGAGCCTTTCTTACCAGATTATTATCATTTCCTCAAGAGTCATTCTACTTGCTTGAGCAATCTGATTTCCAGCACCTATAAGGCTTCATTCTATATCTCCATTTCACCATTCAAGCCTTATCACAACTGATTTTCATTGGTTGATACACTACTCAAAATTTCACATACCCTAGCAACCAAAAAAATCTCAAATCTGAGTTTTGTGCTTACCATTCCCATTCCAGCTTTTCAAGAGCTTCATTTGAGCCTTAGACACTTACAAATCCAGCTACTAAAGAGCCAGCCTTTGAGCCTAAACTTATCTCATACCCGGCTATTCTTAGAGCCATTTTTGAGCTTGTATTTTGTTGATTGAGTTAGTGTGGTGAGCTACAAACCACACGGTGTGTAGAGTTTGGTGTGGTGAGCTATAAACCACACGGTGTGTAAAGTTTGGTGTTTGAGCTACAAAAACACTGGTTGTATGAGTTCCGCTTGACTCGGTTGAACAAGCTATAGTGGAGTGTTTGAAATTCCCAAGTGGGACTTGGGGAGTGGAGTAGGCTTGGGTTAAGCCGAACCACTATAAATCTCTTGCCTCTTTTACTTTCCAGCAATTTCAATTAGCATTGCATTCTCATATCATACGTACTTGAAATTGGATATTTAGGTTGCTAGATTCAAGTTTGTTTAAATTGATTGTTCTCCTTGACTCATATACATATACACTAGAATTTAATTTGGTATTTAGCTTCCGCTTAGGGTGAAATTTGATATAATTCATTGAAACCGAAAAAGGAGTGACCTAGTCTAAATTTGACTAAGGACACAATTTACCCCCCCTCTTGTGGTGCCATACATCCTAACAAGTGGTATCGGAGCAAGGTTACTTGCATATAGAAGTAATTGTCTTGTGCATTATTTGTGATTCTTGATATGGCATCTACTAGTGGTAGACATGATCATGTATTAGAGGGTCAATCTAGTGGTAGACCTCCATACTTTGATGGAGATGACTATGATCATTGGAAGATGAGAATGAAACTTTATTTCATGTCTCTGGATATTGATTTGTGGTATGTCATAGAGGATGGACCTTATGAGCCTACCATCATCACCAAAGTTGGTGATGTTGAAAAGGAGATTTCAAAACCTAGGGATAAATGGGATGACAATGATAAGAAAAAGATTTCCTTGAATGCTAAAGCTATGTCTATTTTATTTAATGCATTGAATTCAATTGAAGCTAAACATATTTCTACATGCATTTCGGCTAAAGATATGTGGACTAGGTTAGAGATGAAGCATGAGGGAACTAATCAAGTAAAGGAGTCCAAGATTAACATGCTCATGCATTCATATGAATTGTTCACTATGCTTTCACATGAGTCTATTACCGATATGGATATTAGACTAACCAAAATTCTGAATTCTCTTGAATCTTTAGGGAAGACATTCTCCAATCAAGAAAAGGTGCAAAAGTACTTGAGAAGTCTTCCGGAAGCATGGGATGCCAAAGTGACAGCCATCCAAGAAGCTAAAGATCTCAAAGTTTTGAAGTTGGATGAGCTTGTAGGATCACTTCTGGTATATGAGACAAATTTGAAGGCAAGAGAAGCTCAAAAAGAGGACACCAAAAAGAAGAGCATTGCTTTTGCCTCCAAGGGTGATAGTGGAGATGATTTGAGTGATGAGGAAGTAGCCCTAATGACAAGAAGATTCAAGAGATACTTGATAAACAAGAAGAAGCAAGGTGGTAGACTTTTTGGCCACTCAAGGAGGGACAACTTCAAATCTGGCCATGGGGATCAAAACGACTCAAAAGGGAACCATGAGGAGCAAGACAAAGATTTGAGGTGCTTTGAGTGTGGTAAGAAGGGACACATGAAGTATGAGTGTCCAAAGAAGAAAGAAAAGAGCAAGGAGCAAACCAAGAGAGCCTTCAAAGCTACATGGAGTGATTCGGACTCCGAAAGCACTTCAAGTGAGGACGAGGTTGCTAGACTTTGCTTGATGGCCAAAGGAAACTCATCCAATCCGGATGAGGAGGTAAACTCTTTTGATCATGATGATGATGATGTGTCTATTGATGATTTGCTTTCCTTACTCAATGACATGAATGCTAAGAATAGGAAAATGCATAAGGAAAAGAAACAATTGAAAAATGAGATTGATTGTTTAAATGCTAAGGTAGAAGAGCATGAAAAGACCATTGATGATCTAAATGCTAAATGTGATGAAAAGTGCGATATGCTTGCTGCCATGTGTGCTAATAACATGTCTAAGTGTGATCATGAACCCTTGATTGAAGATTTGCAATTTAAACTTAGTACCTTGCAAGAAGAGTATGATGATTTGAAATTGATTGCTATTGTGCCTAATGAGAACCAAGAGTCACATGATGACTCTATTGTTCAAAATGAATTAGATGCTTTGAAATTAAGATATGAGGATCTAGAGAAATCTTTCTCGAAGTTTAGTGTGGGATCTTCTAGACTTGATTCACTCTTATCATGCCTTAGACAATCTTTGGACAAATCGGGTTTAGGTTATGTTGGTGATGATGTAAAATTGAAGAAATGTGATATGCATGATATTTCTACATCTTTTGTATCACGTGGCTATTTGCATTCCTTGAATGACATGAAGGAGGATTGTTTTCCTAAGAAAATGATTTTTTCACCTCCTAACTACAATGCTTTGAATGATATGCATGCTAGTACTTCAAAATCACATCCTGAGCATGTATCATTTGTCCAACCCATGGGACATAGGCCTATTCCCATTAGGGATGTGCCAAATCAGCCTTGGAAGAAGGGTATCAAATCTGGTTCCAAGAGACCAGTAGGGTTTCCTAAGAAATTAGGGCAACCCATAAGGTATTCTAGGGCTCCTAGAGCTCCACAAGGCTCTATGTATGCTAGCACTTCATTTCATTCTTCAAATGATGCATATATGCATAACTTGAATGCCAAAGTTTTTCCAAAGTTTCAATATGTGTTTGGCAAGAAAGTTAAGCAAATGTGGGTTCCAAAGGGAACCAAGATTCTTGATGCTAACCTCCTAGGACCCAAAAGAAATTGGGTACCTAAAGCGAATTGAACTAATGTAGGTGTTCTTGAAAATCAAAAATTCTAAGGCTTCCAAGTGGTACTTGGATAGTGGTTGCTCAAGACACATGACCGGGAACTCAAGTTCTTTTTCTTCTCTCAAGAAGTTCTCTAATGGTGGTCATGTGACTTTTGGTGACAACAAGAAGGGTAGGATCCTTGGTCAAGGATCCATAGGTGATGTATCCTCTTTCTCTATCTCTAATGTGCAATTAGTTGATGGATTATCTTTTAACCTTCTTAGTATTTCTCAATTGTGTGATGGTGGCTTGCGCATATGTTTTGATGATTCAAAGTGTGAGTTTTTAAATGCCATGAATGAATGTGTGCTTGTAGGAAAAAGAGATGGTAATGTGTATTCTATTAATTTGAAAGACTTGAATGATTGCAAGCTTAAATGCTTGATTTCCAATGTTAGTGATGTGAATATATGGCATAGAAGATTAGGACATATAGGAATTTCTACAATTGAAAAATTGGTTAGAAATAATCTAGTTAGAGGCATACCTTCTTTGAACTTTGACATGTATGATGTTTGTGAGCCTTGCATTAAAGGAAAGCACACTAGAGAGTCTTTCAAGTCTAAAAACCAGATTTCAACTACTAGGGTTTTAGAACTTTTGCATCTTGATTTGTTTGGTCCAAGTAGAGTAAAAAGTCTAGGTGGTAGATCCTATGCCTTCGTGATTGTTGATGACTATTCTAGATATACTTGGGTGATTTTCCTTGCACATAAACATGAGACCATTCATGAGTTTTCAAAACTAATCAAGAGGCTTCAAAATGAAAAGAACATAAGCATTAGCAAGATTAGGAGTGATCATGGAGGAGAATTTGATAATCATGCATTTATTGATCTATGTAATGAATATGGCATTAGACATGATTTCTCTTCACCTAGAACACCCCAACAAAATGGGGTAGTAGAAAGGAAAAATAGAACTTTGCAAGAAATTGCTAGGACTATGCTTTGTGAACATGATTTGCCTAAGTTCTTGTGGGCCGAGGCCATTAATTGTGCATGCTATGTTACAAATAGGTTGTCTATGAGAAAGAAGATAAATAAGACACCTTATGAGATTTGGAATGATAGAAAACCTAAGGTTGACTACTTTAGAGTTTTTGGTTGCAAATGTTATGTATTAAACACTAAGGATGACTTAGATAAATTTGATGCAAAATCTACCCCTTGTGTATTTGTTGGCTATGCTTTAACTTCTAGAGCTTATAGAGTTTACAATCCAAAATCTAGGAGAATAGAAGAGTCCATTCATGTTAAATTTATTGAAACTCTTGCACTTGACCCTTTGCTTGAGAATGATGATATTGAGTTAGGTTTGGAGAAGTTGAGCTTAAAAGATGATAAAGATGACTCTCCTACACCTAAAGATGATGGACCAAGCAAAGAGGGAGGAAATGAACACGAGGAGACACAAAATAGTGATGCACCAGTGGGCTTGGAAGAAAGTGAGGTTGCACCTGTGGCCTCCAATAATGAAACTACAACTCCTACATCATGGCTGCAAGTGAAGGACAAACACAAGCATCCCAAACAACTCATAATTGGCGATTTGCATCAAGGGGTAAGGACTCGTAGATCTCACTTAGCTCCTAATGATAATGATATGCATGCTAATGTGGTAGATAATGTGACTGCAAATTTAATGAATACTGCTTTAATTGTTGATGTGCATGGTTTGTATGCCTTAATTTCTCAAATAGAACCTAGAAACATTGATGATGCTTTGCTTGATGATAAATGGATTATTGCTATGCAAGATGAGTTGAATCAATTCACTAGGAATGAAGTTTGGCATTTAGTTCCAAGACCTAAAGACCAAACCATAATTGGAACTAAATGGGTGTTTAAGAACAAAATGAATGAAGATGGTGAAGTTATTAGAAACAAGGCTAGGTTGGTTGCACAAGGGTACAACCAAGAAGAAGGGATTGACTATGAAGAAACATTTGCACCCGTAGCTAGGCTAGAAGCTATTAGGTTGCTTATGGCATTTGCATGTTTCAAAGGTTTTAAACTTTATCAAATGGATGTCAAAAGTGCATTTTTGAATGGTTTTATCAATGAGAATGTATATGTAAAGCAACCACCCGGATTTGAAGATCCTAACTTTCCAAACCATGTTTATAAATTGATAAAAGCCTTGTATGGTTTGAAACAAGCACCTAGGGCATGGTATGAGAGACTTTCTTCATTCTTAATTCAAAATGGTTTTAAAAGAGGAAGAATTGATAGCACTTTGTTCTTAAAAGAAAAAGGTCATGACATGCTTATTGTTCAAATATATGTAGATGACATTATATTTGGTGCTACTAATGAGGCTATGTGCAAAGAGTTTGAGTCTTGCATGAAAAATGAATTTGAGATGTCTATGATGGGTGAACTTACATTCTTTTTAGGGCTGCAAGTTAAACAAACTAAGAAAGGTATACATATTAGTCAAACTAAATATATTCATGATATGCTTAAAAAGTTTGGTTTTGATTCCTTGAATCCTTCTCCTACTCCTATGAGTGTGTCAACTAAACTTGAAAAAGATGAAGATGGACAACCTTATGATTCTAAAATGTATAGGTCCATGATTGGTTCACTTTTATATTTGACATCTAGTAGACCCGACATTATGTTTAGTGTATGCATGTGTGCTAGATTTCAAAGTCAACCTATGCATTCTCATTTCCTAGCGGTTAAGAGAATATTTAGGTACCTTAGGCATACATCAACTCTTGGCATATGGTATGATAAAAATTCTTTGTTTGATTTATATGCATATAGTGATGCTGATTTTGCTGGGTGTAAAATAAATAGAAAGAGTACTTCGGGTACATGTCAATTCCTAGGAAGTATGCTTATTTCTTGGTTCTCCAAGAAACAACCTTGTGTAGCCCTATCTACCACCGAAGCTGAATATATGGCTATAGGGAGTTGTTGTGCTCAACTCTTATGGATTAGACAACAACTAAATGATTTTGGACTTAAATTAAAAGATATTCCTATATATTGTGATAATACTAGTGCCATTAGCCTTTCTAAAAATCCGGTGCATCATTCTAAGGCTAAACATATTGAAATTAGGCATCATTTTATTAGAGACCATGTGACTCAAGGGACAATTAAATTAGATTATGTGGACACAATGAACCAACTTGCGGACATACTAACGAAACCTCTAAACCAAGAGAGATTTGAATTTTTAAGAGGTAATCTTGGCATGAGAATGATTCCTTGATATGTGTATGAATTTTATGCATTGCTTATATTGAACACCTTTTGGATGCATTTACAAAATAAAGGGGGAGAAATATACTTTGAACTTTAAAGTTTGGTATGCATAGGTTAAGGGGGAGGAACTTGACTGTCATATTGTATAGACCTTGCCTATTGATACTTTACTTGTCTTGAATTGCAATTCCCTTGTGTTTATTGAAACATATGCTTATAGGAAGTTTATTTGTGTGAAGCATAATGTGAGGGGGAGAGTTTCTCATGTGAATTAAAGAAAATAGCTCAAAGTTACATAAGTTATTTTGTAATCATCAAAAGGGGGAGAATGTTGAATATATGTTTGAGTGATTACAACGGCATGTTTTGATTGAACTTTGATCTATTGATTGTATTGAGAAACCTAGGTGCATATGCCTACTTGATTAGTTTAGGAATTCAAGACTTATATTAAACTAGTTCAATTGTGCTTATTTGATGATTTGATTATTGAACTAACATGAACTAATTTCAAGAAATCCTAAAAGGGTTTACATAGCATGTCTTGAGTTTAATTGTGTGTAGGATGATCAAGTTGGCCATGTATCAACATGGTGACCTTAACCGAACTGTAATGAAGACTTAATCAGTGTCAAACATGATTAAGAAAGTCAATTTCGTGGTCAACATAATCAAGTTTTGCCAAAGATGTCTTGAAGCTTAATTGGGATCAATTGAAGTAAAATTAACTTTCTAGTCAAAGTCAGAATCAACGGACGTGACGTGGCAGCTGACATAGCATTGTTGACATGGCATTGTTGGCATGGCATTGTTGACACGGCATTAATGATATGGCATTGATGACATGGCAAAGAAGACAAGTTAACCATAGTTACATCTTAACTGGAAGACTTGGAGCCAAAAAGAGAAGAGAAGGAAAAGTTAATTTGAAAGGAGGAGACAAGAGGTACAACAAGTCTTATGACAAGTTTTTCTCTTCACATGTGTGGGAAGCTTTATTTCAAAACCATTTCTCTTTCCCACCAAGACACTCCACATCCAATGGATCATATTCTCTCTACATCAAAATCACATTTTAATCCAATGGCCAAAGATTCAAGCTTTATTCTTATCTCTCCTACTTTACATCCTATGGCCAAAATTGAATTTTCATTTGATCCAAAGGCCATCATTTATTCCACCTAAGAGACAAAATTTTCTCAAGTCAATTGTTGTATCTTTCAAGATGCATCTAAAGTCTATATCCATCCAAAAGCCATGATTTACTCCACCTAAAAGACAAACTTTTCTCAAGTCAATTGTTGTATCTTCCAAGATGCCTCCAAAGTCTATATCCATCCAAAAGCCATTATTTCTTCCTACCAAAAGAGACTTGTTGTAAACATTTTCACACTTCTCTAAGCCTTCTAACGTCTCTAATGATCCAAGGGTCCATATCTTTCATATCAATCAATGGCCCTCATTTCATGAGCTTACACTCCACAATTTTCTATAAAAACTAACTCTTTGTCTATGGTGCATATACTTGGCCGAAAATTACACTCTCTCTCTAGTGTTCTTCATCTTCTAAGCTTTCATTCTTTCACTCATTCATTTCTTGATTACATACTTGATTTTGAAGAGAGATCACACACACTAGCCAAGTAAAGCTTTATTGTTACTCTTGAGCCTTTCTTACCAGATTATTATCATTTCCTCAAGAGTCATTCTACTTGCTTGAGCAATCTGATTTCCAGCACCTATAAGGCTTCATTCTATATCTCCATTTCACCATTCAAGCCTTATCACAACTGATTTTCGTTGGTTGATACACTACTCAAAATTTCACATACCCTAGCAACCAAAAAAATCTCAAATCTGAGTTTTGTGCTTACCATTCCCATTCCAGCTTTTCAAGAGCTTCATTTGAGCCTTAGACACTTACAAATCCAGCTACTAAAGAGCCAGCCTTTGAGCCTAAACTTATCTCATACCCGGCTATTCTTAGAGCCATTTTTGAGCTTGTATTTTGTTGATTGAGTTAGTGTGGTGAGCTACAAACCACACGGTGTGTAGAGTTTGGTGTGGTGAGCTATAAACCACACGGTGTGTAAAGTTTGGTGTTTGAGCTACAAAAACACTGGTTGTATGAGTTCCGCTTGACTCGGTTGAACAAGCTATAGTGGAGTGTTTGAAATTCCCAAGTGGGACTTGGGGAGTGGAGTAGGCTTGGGTTAAGCCGAACCACTATAAATCTCTTGCCTCTTTTACTTTCCAGCAATTTCAATTAGCATTGCATTCTCATATCATACGTACTTGAAATTGGATATTTAGGTTGCTAGATTCAAGTTTGTTTAAATTGATTGTTCTCCTTGACTCATATACATATACACTAGAATTTAATTTGGTATTTAGCTTCCGCTTAGGGTGAAATTTGATATAATTCATTGAAACCGAAAAAGGAGTGACCTAGTCTAAATTTGACTAAGGACACAATTCACCCCCCCTCTTGTGGTGCCATACATCCTAACACTAAGAACACTAAATAGAGTATAACGGTCCAATTTGATGCCTTAGGAATGCTCAATTCTATGCATGGACAAGTTTTTCACATTTCGTGCAATTTTGACCTTAACTTGGTCTATTGGTTTCTTTACCTAACGAAACGTTGTCCAAAAGCTAAAATAGCAAGTTAAGACTTCTAAGAACACTAAATAGAGTATAACGGCTCAATTTGATGCCTTAGGAATGCTCAATTATATGCATGGACAAGTTTTTCACGTTTCGTGCAATTTTGAACTTAACTTGGTCTATTGGCTTCTTTACCTAACGAAACGTTTTCCAAAAGCTAAACTAGCAAGTTAAGAATTCTAAGAACACTAAATAGAGTATAACGGTCGAATTTGATGCGTTAGGAATGCTCAATTCTATGCATGGACAAGTTTTTCACATGTCGTGCAATTTTGAACTGAACTTGGTCTATTGGTTTCTTTACCTAACGAAACGTTGTCCAAAAGCTAAACTAGCAAGTTAAGACTTCTAAGAACACTAAATAGAGTATAACGGTCCAATGTGATGCCTGAGGAATGCTCAGTTCTATGCGTAGACAAGTTTTCCTCGTTTTGGGCAATTTTGAGCTTAACTTGGTTTATTGGCTTCTTTACCTAACGAAACGTTGTCCAAAAGCTAAACTAGCAAGTTAAGACTTCTAAGAACTCTAAATAGAGTATAACGGTGCAATTTGATGCCTTAGGAATGCTCAATTCTATGCATGGACAAGTTTTTCGCGTTTCGTGCAATTTTGAACTTAACCTTGTCTATTGGCTTCTTTACCTAACGAAACGTTGTCCAAAAGATAAACTAGCAAGTTAAGACTTCTGAGAACACTATATAGAGTATAACGTTCCAATTTGATGCCTGAGGAAAGCTCAGTTCTATGCGTAGACAAGTTTTCCTCGTTTTGTGCAATTTTGAGCTTAACTTGGTCTATTGGCTTCTTTACCTAACGAAACTTTGTCCAAAAGCTAAATTAGCAAGTTAAGACTTCTAAGAACACTAAATAGAGTATAACGGTCAAATTTGATGCCCTAGGAATGCTCAATTCTATGCATGGATAAGTTTTTCACGTTTCGTGCAATTTTGAACTTAACTTGGTCTATTGGCTTCTTTACCTAACGAAACGTTTTCCAAAAGCTAAATTAGCAAGTTAAGACTTCTAAGAACACTAAATAGAGTATAACGGTCGAATTTGATGCCTTAGGAATGCTCAATTCTATGCATGGACAAGTTTTTCACGTTTCGTGCAATTTTGAACTGAACTTGGTCTATTGGTTTCTTTACCTAACGAAATGTTGTCCAAAAGATAAACTAGCAAGTTAAGATTTCTAAGAACACTAAATAGAGTATAACGGTCCAATGTGATGCCTGAGGAATGCTCAGTTCTATGCGTAGACAAGTTTTCCTCGTTTTGTGCAATTTTGAGCTTAACTTGATCTATTGGCTTCTTTACCTAACCAAACGTTGTCCAAAAGCTAAACTAGCAAGTTAAACTTCTAAGAACACTAAATAGAGTCTAACGGTCCAATTTGATGCCCTAGGAATGCTCAATTCCATGGATGGACAAGTTTTTCGCGTTTCGTGCAATTTTGAACTTAACTTGGTCTATTGGCTTCTTTACCAAACGAAACATTGTCCAAAAGCTAAAAGAGCAACTTAAGACTTCGAAGAACACTAAATAGAGTATAACGGTCCAATTTGATGCCTAAGGAATGCTCAGTTCTATGCGTAGACAAGTTTTCCTCGTTTTGTGCAATTTTGAGCTTAACTTGGTCTGTTGGCTTCTTTACCTAATGAAACGTTGTACAAAAGCTAAACTAGCAAGTTAAGACTTCTAAGAACACTAAATAGAGTATAACGGTCCAATTTGATGACTTAGGAATGCTCAATTCTATGGATGGACAAGTTTTTCGCGTTTCGTGCAATTTTGAACTTAACTTGGTCTATTGGCTTCTTTACCTAATGAAACGTTGTCCAAAAGCTAAAATAGCAAGTTAAGACTTCTAAGCACACTAAATAGAGTATAACGGTCCAATTTGATGCTTGAGGAATGCTCAGTTCTATGCGTAGATAAGTTTTCCTCGTTCGGTGCAATTTTGAGCTTAACTTGGTCTATTGGCTTCTTTACCTAACGACACGTTGTCCAAAAGCTAAACTAGCAAGTTAAGACTTCTAAGAACACTAAATAGAGTATAACGGTCCAATTTGATGCCTTAGGAATGCTCAATTCTATGCATGGACAAGTTTTTCACATTTCGTGCAATTTTGAACTGAACTTGGTCTATTGGTTTCTTTACCTAACGAAACATTGTCCAAAAGCTAAACTAGCAAGTTAAGACTTCTAAGAACACTAAATAGAGTATAACGGTCCAATGTGATGCCTGAGGAATGCTCAGTTCTATGCGTAGATAAGTTTTCCTCGTTTTGTGCAATTTTGAGCTTAACTTGGTCTATTGGCTTCTTTACCTAACGAAACGTTATCCAAAAGCTAAACTAGCAAGTTAAGACTTCTAAGAACTCTAAATAGAGTATAACGGTGCAATTTGATGCCTTAGGAATGCTCAATTCTATGCATGGACAAGTTTTTCGCGTTTCGTGCAATTTTGAACTTAACCTTGTCTATTGGCTTCTTTGCCTAACGAAACGTTATCCAAAAGCTAAACTAGCAAGTTAAGACTTCTGAGAACACTAAATAGAGTATAACGTTCAAATTTGATGCCTGAGGAATGCTCAGTTCTATACGTAGATAAGTTTTCCTCGTTTGGTGCAATTTTGAGCTTAACTTGGTCTATTGGCTTCTTTACCTAACGACACGTTGTCCAAAAGCTAAACTAGCAAGTTAAGACTTCTAAGAACACTAAATAGAGTATAACGGTCCAATTTGATGCCTAAGGAATGCTCAATTCTATGCATGGACAAGTTTTTCACGTTTCGTGCAATTTTGAACTTAACTTGGTCTATTGGCTTCTTTACCTAACGAAACGTTTTCCAAAAGCTAAACTAGCAAGTTAGGACTTCTAAGAACACTAAATAGAGTATAACGGTCGAATTTGATGCCTTCGGAATGCTCAATTCTATGCATGGACAAGTTTTTCACGTTTCGTGCAATTTTGAACTGAACTTGGTCTATTGGTTTCTTTACCTAACGAAATGTTGTCCAAAAGCTAAACTAGCAAGTTAAGACTTCTAAGAACACTAAATAGAGTATAACGGTCCAATGTGATGCCTGAGGAATGCTCAGTTCTATGCGTAGACAAGTTTTCCTCGTTTTGTGCAATTTTGAGCTTAACTTGATCTATTGGCTTCTTTACCTAACCAAACGTTGTCCAAAAGCTAAACTAGCAAGTTAAACTTCTAAGAACACTAAATAGAGTCTAACGGTCCAATTTGATGCCCTAGGAATGCTCAATTCCATGGATGGACAAGTTTTTTCGCGTTTCGTGCAATTTTGAACTTAACTTGGTCTATTGGCTTCTTTACCAAACGAAACATTGTCCAAAAGCTAAAAGAGCAACTTAAGACTTCGAAGAACACTAAATAGAGTATAACGGTCCAATTTGATGCCTTAGGAATGCTCAGTTCTATGCGTAGACAAGTTTTCCTCGTTTTGTGCAATTTTGAGCTTAACTTGGTCTGTTGGCTTCTTTACCTAATGAAACGTTGTACAAAAGCTAAACTAGCAAGTTAAGACTTCTAAGAACACTAAATAGAGTATAACGGTCCAATTTGATGACTTAGGAATGCTCAATTCTATGGATGGACAAGTTTTTCCGCGTTTCGTGCAATTTTGAACTTAACTTGGTCTATTGGCTTCTTTACCTAATGAAACGTTGTCCAAAAGCTAAAATAGCAAGTTAGACTTCTAAGCACACTAAATAGAGTATAACGGTCCCAATTTGATGCTTGAGGAATGCTCAGTTCTATGCGTAGATAAGTTTTTCCTCGTTCGGTGCAATTTTGAGCTTAACTTGGTCTATTGGCTTCTTTACCTAACGACACGTTGTCCAAAAGCTAAACTAGCAAGTTAAGACTTCTAAGAACACTAAATAGAGTATAAACGGTCCAATTTGATGCCTTAGGAATGCTCAATTCTATGCATGGACAAGTTTTTCACATTTCGTGCAATTTTGAACTGAACTTGGTCTATTGGTTTCTTTACCTAACGAAACATTGTCCAAAAGCTAAACTAGCAAGTTAAGACTTCTAAGAACACTAAATAGAGTATAACGGTCCAATGTGATGCCTGAGGAATGCTCAGTTCTATGCGTAGATAAGTTTTCCTCGTTTTGTGCAATTTTGAGCTTAACTTGGTCTATTGGCTTCTTTACCTAACGAACGTTATCCAAAAGCTAAACTAGCAAGTTAAGACTTCTAAGAACTCTAAATAGAGTATAAACGGTGCAATTTGATGCCTTAGGAATGCTCAATTCTATGCATGGACAAGTTTTTCGCGTTTCGTGCAATTTTGAACTTAACCTTGTCTATTGGCTTCTTTGCCTAACGAAACGTTATCCAAAAGCTAAACTAGCAAGTTAAGACTTCTGAGAACACTAAATAGAGTATAACGTTCAAATTTGATGCCTGAGGAATGCTCAGTTCTATACGTAGATAAGTTTTCCTCGTTTGGTACAATTTTGAGCTTAACTTGGTCTATTGGCTTCTTACCTAACGACACGTTGTCCAAAAGCTAAACTAGCAAGTTAAGACTTCTAAGAACACTAAATAGAGTATAACGGTCCAATTTGATGCCTAAGGAATGCTCAATTCTATGCATGGACAAGTTTTTCACGTTACGTGCAATTTTGAACTTAACTTGGTCTATTGGCTTCTTTACCTAACGAAACGTTTTCCAAAAGCTAAACTAGCAAGTTAGGACTTCTAAGAACACTAAATAGAGTATAACGGTCGAATTTGATGCCTTCGGAATGCTCAATTCTATGCATGGACAAGTTTTTTCACGTTTCGTGCAATTTTGAAACTGAACTTGGTCTATTGGTTTCTTTACCTAACGAAATGTTGTCCAAAAGCTAAACTAGCAAGTTAAGACTTCTAAGAACACTAATAGAGTATAAACGGTCCAATGTGATGCCTGAGGAATGCTCAGTTCTATGCGTAGACAAGTTTTCCTCGTTTTGTGCAAATTTTGAGCTTAACTTGGTCTATTGGCTTCTTTACCTAACGAAACGTTATCCAAAAGCTAAACTAGCAAGTTAAGACTTCTAAGAACTCTAAATAGAGTATAACGGTGCAATTTGATGCCTTAGGAATGCTCAATTCTATGCATGGACAAGTTTTTCGCGTTTCGTGCAATTTTGAACTTAACCTTGTCTATTGGCTTCTTTACCTAACGAAACGTTATCCAAAAGCTAAACTAGCAAGTTAAGACTTCTGAGAACACTAAATAGAGTATAACGTTCAAATTTGATGCCTGAGGAATGCTCAGTTCTATGCGTAGACAAGTTTTTCTCGTTTTGTGCAATTTTGAGCTTAACTTGGTCTATTGGCTTCTTTACCTAACGAAACTTTGTCCAAAAGCTAAATTAGCAAGTTAAGACTTCTAAGAACACTAAATAGAGTATAACGGTCAAATTTGATGCCCTAGGAATGCTCAATTCTATGCATGGACAAGTTTTTCACGTTTCGTGCAATTTTGAACTTAACTTGGTCTATTGGCTTCTTTACCTAACGAAACGTTTTCCAAAAGCTAAACTAGCAAGTTAAGACTTCTAAGAAAACTAAATAGAGTATAACGGTCGAATTTGATGCCTTAGGAATGCTCAGTTTTATGCGTAGACAAGTTTTCCTCGTTTTGTGCAATTTTGAGCTTAACTTGATCTATTGGCTTCTTTACCTAACCAAACGTTGTTCAAAAGCTAAACTAGCAAGTTAAACTTCTAAGAACACTAAATAGAGTCTAACGGTCCAATTTGATGCCCTAGGAAAGCTCAATTCCATGGATGGACAAGTTTTTTCAGCGTTTCGTGCAATTTGAACTTAACTTGGTCTATTGGCTTATTTACCAAACGAAACATTGTCCAAAAGCTAAACTAGAAACTTAAGACTTCTAAGAACACTAAATAGAGTATAACGGTCCAATTTGATGCCTAAGGAATGCTCAGTTCTATGCGTAGAAAAGTTTTCCTCGTTTTGTGCAATTTTGAGCTTAACTTGGTCTGTTGGCTTCTTTACCTAACGAAACGTTGTCCAAAAGCTAAACTAGCAAGTTAAGACTTCTAAGAACACTAAATAGAGTATAATGGTCCAATTTGATGACTTAGGAATGCTCAATTCTATGGATGGACAAGTTTTTCGCGTTTCGTGCAATTTTGAACTTAACTTGGTCTATTGGCTTATTTACCTAATGAAACGTTGTCCAAAAGCTAAAATAGCAAGTAAAGACTTCTAAGCACACTAAATAGAGTATAACGGTCCAATTTGATGCCTGAGGAATGCTCAGTTCTATGCGTAGATAAGTTTTCCTACTTTGGTGCAATTTTGAGCTTAACTTGGTCTATTGGCTTCTTTACCTAACGACACGTTGTCCAAAAGCTAAACTAGCAGGTTAAGACTTCTAAGAACACTTAATAGAGTATAACGGTCCAATTTGATGCCTTAGGAATGCTCAATTCTATGCATGGACAAGTTTTTCACGTTTCGTGCAATTTTGCCCTTAACTTGGTCTATTGGTTTCTTTACCTAACGAAACATTGTCCAAAAGCTAAACTAGCAAGTTAAGACTTCTAAGAACACTAAATAGAGTATAACGGTCCAATTTGATGCCTTAGGAATGCTCAATTCTATGCATGACAAGTTTTTCACGTTTCGTGCAATTTTGAACTTAACTTGGTCTATTGGCTTCTTTACCTAACGAAACGTTGTCCAAAAGCTAAACTAGCAAGTTAAGACTTCTAAGAACACTAAATAGAGTATAACGGTCCAATTTGATGCCTTAGGAATGCTCAATTCTATGCATGACAAGTTTTTCACGTTTCGTGCAATTTTGAACTTAACTTGGTCTATTGGCTTCTTTACCTAACGAAACGTTGTCCAAAAGCTAAACTAGCAAGTTAAGACTTCTAAGAACACTAAATAGAGTATAACGGTCCAATTTGATGCCTTAGGAATGCTCAATTCTATGCATGACAAGTTTTTCACGTTTCGTGCAATTTTGAACTTAACTTGGTCTATTGGCTTCTTTACCTAACGAAACGTTGTCCAAAAGCTAAACTAGCAAGTTAAGACTTCTAAGAACACTAAATAGAGTATAACGGTCCAATTTGATGCCTTAGGAATGCTCAATTCTATGCATAGACAAGTTTTTCACGTTTCGTGCAATTTTGAACTTAACTTGGTCTATTGGCTTCTTTACCTAACGAAACGTTGTCCAAAAGCTAAACTAGCAAGTTAAGACTTCTAAGAACACTAAATAGAGTATAACGGTCCAATTTGATGCCTTAGGAATGCTCAATTCTATGCATGACAAGTTTTTCACGTTTCGTGCAATTTTGAACTTAACTTGGTCTATTGGCTTCTTTACCTAACGAAACGTTGTCCAAAAGCTAAACTAGCAAGTTAAGACTTCTAAGAACACTAAATAGAGTATAACGGTCCAATTTGATGCCTTAGGAATGCTCAATTCTATGCATAGACAAGTTTTCACGTTTCGTGCAATTTTGAACTTAACTTGGTCTATTGGCTTCTTTACCTAACGAAACGTTGTCCAAAAGCTAAACTAAGTTAAGACTTCTAAGAACACTAAATAGAGTATAACGGTCCAATTTGATGCCTTAGGAATGCTCAATTCTATGCATAGACAAGTTTTTCACGTTTCGTGCAATTTTGAACTTAACTTGGTCTATTGGCTTCTTTACCTAACGAAACGTTGTCCAAAAGCTAAACTAGCAAGTTAAGACTTCTAAGAACACTAAATAGAGTATAACGGTCCAATTTGATGCCTTAGGAATGCTCAATTCTATGCATAGACAAGTTTTTCACGTTTCGTGCAATTTTGAACTTAACTTGGTCTATTGGCTTCTTTACCTAACGAAACGTTGTCCAAAAGCTAAACTAGCAAGTTAAGACTTCTAAGAACACTAAATAGAGTATAACGGTCCAATTTGATGCCTTAGGAATGCTCAATTCTATGCATGACAAGTTTTTCACGTTTCGTGCAATTTTGAACTTAACTTGGTCTATTGGCTTCTTTACCTAACGAAACGTTGTCCAAAAGCTAAACTAGCAAGTTAAGACTTCTAAGAACACTAAATAGAGTATAACGGTCCAATTTGATGCCTTAGGAATGCTCAATTCTATGCATAGACAAGTTTTCCGTTTCGTGCAATTTTGAACTTAACTTGGTCTATTGGCTTCTTTACCTAACGAAACGTTGTCCAAAAGCTAAACTAGCAAGTTAAGACTTCTAAGAACACTAAATAGAGTATAACGGTCCAATTTGATGCCTTAGGAATGCTCAATTCTATGCATGACAAGTTTTTCACGTTTCGTGCAATTTTGAACTTAACTTGGTCTATTGGCTTCTTTACCTAACGAAACGTTGTCCAAAAGCTAAACTAGCAAGTTAAGACTTCTAAGAACACTAAATAGAGTATAACGGTCCAATTTGATGCCTTAGGAATGCTCAATTCTATGCATAGACAAGTTTTTCACGTTTTGCAATTTTGAACTTAACTTGGTCTATTGGCTTCTTTACCTAACGAAACGTTGTCCAAAAGCTAAACTAGCAAGTTAAGACTTCTAAGAACACTAAATAGAGTATAACGGTCCAATTTGATGCCTTAGGAATGCTCAATTCTATGCATAGACAAGTTTTTCACGTTTCGTGCAATTTTGAACTTAACTTGGTCTATTGGCTTCTTTACCTAACGAAACGTTGTCCAAAAGCTAAACTAGCAAGTTAAGACTTCTAAGAACACTAAATAGAGTATAACGGTCCAATTTGATGCCTTAGGAATGCTCAATTCTATGCATAGACAAGTTTTTCACGTTTCGTGCAATTTTGAACTTAACTTGGTCTATTGGCTTCTTTACCTAACGAAACGTTGTCCAAAAGCTAAACTAGCAAGTTAAGACTTCTAAGAACACTAAATAGAGTATAACGGTCCAATTTGATGCCTTAGGAATGCTCAATTCTATGCATGACAAGTTTTTCACGTTTCGTGCAATTTTGAACTTAACTTGGTCTATTGGCTTCTTTACCTAACGAAACGTTGTCCAAAAGCTAAACTAGCAAGTTAAGACTTCTAAGAACACTAAATAGAGTATAACGGTCCAATTTGATGCCTTAGGAATGCTCAATTCTATGCATAGACAAGTTTTTCACGTTTCGTGCAATTTTGAACTTAACTTGGTCTATTGGCTTCTTTACCTAACGAAACGTTGTCCAAAAGCTAAACTAGCAAGTTAAGACTTCTAAGAACACTAAATAGAGTATAACGGTCCAATTTGATGCCTTAGGAATGCTCAATTCTATGCATGACAAGTTTTTCACGTTTCGTGCAATTTTGAACTTAACTTGGTCTATTGGCTTCTTTACCTAACGAAACGTTGTCCAAAAGCTAAACTAGCAAGTTAAGACTTCTAAGAACACTAAATAGAGTATAACGGTCCAATTTGATGCCTTAGGAATGCTCAATTCTATGCTAGATAGTTTTTCACGTTTCGTGCAATTTTGAACTTAACTTGGTCTATTGGCTTCTTTACCTAACGAAACGTTGTCCAAAAGCTAAACTAGCAAGTTAAGACTTCTAAGAACACTAAATAGAGTATAACGGTCCAATTTGATGCCTTAGGAATGCTCAATTCTATGCATAGACAAGTTTTTCACGTTTTGTGCAATTTTGAACTTAACTTGGTCTATTGGCTTCTTTACCTAACGAAACGTTGTCCAAAAGCTAAACTAGCAAGTTAAGACTTCTAAGAACACTAAATAGAGTATAACGGTCCAATTTGATGCCTTAGGAATGCTCAATTCTATGCATAGACAAGTTTTTCACGTTTCGTGCAATTTTGAACTTAACTTGGTCTATTGGCTTCTTTACCTAACGAAACGTTGTCCAAAAGCTAAACTAGCAAGTTAAGACTTCTAAGAACACTAAATAGAGTATAACGGTCCAATTTGATGCCTTAGGAATGCTCAATTCTATGCATAGACAAGTTTTTCACGTTTCGTGCAATTTTGAACTTAACTTGGTCTATTGGCTTCTTTACCTAACGAAACGTTGTCCAAAAGCTAAACTAGCAAGTTAAGACTTCTAAGAACACTAAATAGAGTATAACGGTCCAATTTGATGCCTTAGGAATGCTCAATTCTATGCATAGACAAGTTTTTCACGTTTCGTGCAATTTTGAACTTAACTTGGTCTATTGGCTTCTTTACCTAACGAAACGTTGTCCAAAAGCTAAACTAGCAAGTTAAGACTTCTAAGAACACTAAATAGAGTATAACGGTCCAATTTGATGCCTTAGGAATGCTCAATTCTATGCATGACAAGTTTTTCACGTTTCGTGCAATTTTGAACTTAACTTGGTCTATTGGCTTCTTTACCTAACGAAACGTTGTCCAAAAGCTAAACTAGCAAGTTAAGACTTCTAAGAACACTAAATAGAGTATAACGGTCCAATTTGATGCCTTAGGAATGCTCAATTCTATGCATAGACAAGTTTTTCACGTTTCGTGCAATTTTGAACTTAACTTGGTCTATTGGCTTCTTTACCTAACGAAACGTTGTCCAAAAGCTAAACTAGCAAGTTAAGACTTCTAAGAACACTAAATAGAGTATAACGGTCCAATTTGATGCCTTAGGAATGCTCAATTCTATGCATAGACAAGTTTTTCACGTTTCGTGCAATTTTGAACTTAACTTGGTCTATTGGCTTCTTTACCTAACGAAACGTTGTCCAAAAGCTAAACTAGCAAGTTAAGACTTCTAAGAACACTAAATAGAGTATAACGGTCCAATTTGATGCCTTAGGAATGCTCAATTCTATGCATGACAAGTTTTTCACGTTTCGTGCAATTTTGAACTTAACTTGGTCTATTGGCTTCTTTACCTAACGAAACGTTGTCCAAAAGCTAAACTAGCAAGTTAAGACTTCTAAGAACACTAAATAGAGTATAACGGTCCAATTTGATGCCTTAGGAATGCTCAATTCTATGCATAGACAAGTTTTTCCGTTTCGTGCAATTTTGAACTTAACTTGGTCTATTGGCTTCTTTACCTAACGAAACGTTGTCCAAAAGCTAAACTAGCAAGTTAAGACTTCTAAGAACACTAAATAGAGTATAACGGTCCAATTTGATGCCTTAGGAATGCTCAATTCTATGCATAGACAAGTTTTTCACGTTTCGTGCAATTTTGAACTTAACTTGGTCTATTGGCTTCTTTACCTAACGAAACGTTGTCCAAAAGCTAAACTAGCAAGTTAAGACTTCTAAGAACACTAAATAGAGTATAACGGTCCAATTTGATGCCTTAGGAATGCTCAATTCTATGCATGACAAGTTTTTCACGTTTCGTGCAATTTTGAACTTAACTTGGTCTATTGGCTTCTTTACCTAACGAAACGTTGTCCAAAAGCTAAACTAGCAAGTTAAGACTTCTAAGAACACTAAATAGAGTATAACGGTCCAATTTGATGCCTTAGGAATGCTCAATTCTATGCATAGACAAGTTTTTCACGTTTCGTGCAATTTTGAACTTAACTTGGTCTATTGGCTTCTTTACCTAACGAAACGTTGTCCAAAAGCTAAACTAGCAAGTTAAGACTTCTAAGAACACTAAATAGAGTATAACGGTCCAATTTGATGCCTTAGGAATGCTCAATTCTATGCATGACAAGTTTTTCACGTTTCGTGCAATTTTGAACTTAACTTGGTCTATTGGCTTCTTTACCTAACGAAACGTTGTCCAAAAGCTAAACTAGCAAGTTAAGACTTCTAAGAACACTAAATAGAGTATAACGGTCCAATTTGATGCCTTAGGAATGCTCAATTCTATGCATGACAAGTTTTTCACGTTTCGTGCAATTTTGAACTTAACTTGGTCTATTGGCTTCTTTACCTAACGAAACGTTGTCCAAAAGCTAAACTAGCAAGTTAAGACTTCTAAGAACACTAAATAGAGTATAACGGTCCAATTTGATGCCTTAGGAATGCTCAATTCTATGCATGACAAGTTTTTCACGTTTCGTGCAATTTTGAACTTAACTTGGTCTATTGGCTTCTTTACCTAACGAAACGTTGTCCAAAAGCTAAACTAGCAAGTTAAGACTTCTAAGAACACTAAATAGAGTATAACGGTCCAATTTGATGCCTTAGGAATGCTCAATTCTATGCATGACAAGTTTTTCACGTTTCGTGCAATTTTGAACTTAACTTGGTCTATTGGCTTCTTTACCTAACGAAACGTTGTCCAAAAGCTAAACTAGCAAGTTAAGACTTCTAAGAACACTAAATAGAGTATAACGGTCCAATTTGATGCCTTAGGAATGCTCAATTCTATGCATAGACAAGTTTTTCCTCGTTTTGTGCAATTTTGAACTTAACTTGGTCTATTGGCTTCTTTACCTAACGAAACGTTGTCCAAAAGCTAAACTAGCAAGTTAAGACTTCTAAGAACACTAAATAGAGATAACGGTCCAATTTGATGCTTAGGAATGCTCAATTCTATGCATGGACAAGTTTTTCACATTTCGTGCAATTTTGACCTTAACTTGGTCTATTGGTT